>NC_067133.1:1420786-1580786 GCF_021347895.1 Acanthochromis polyacanthus | reverse complement strand
CAAATAAATCATTGGTTCTGGCTTCACAAATGTGAATATTACCTGTTTTTTGTAGCCTTTTTTAATAGCAAATTCAATACTTTTGGGTTTTTAATTAGGTCAGATAAAGATACTGTGATTTTTTTTCATTTTCTGACATTTTATACCAAAACACTGATTACAAAAAAGTGCAAATGTCAAAAACATCTGTTAGTTGTGGCTCTATATGCAGCCAGTGATGAAAGTTACAGGAAGGAGCCGCTGGCCTGCAAATTCTCCTTCTTGTCCCAAGAGGGAGCTCCAGGTTGTGTTCCACTTCCAATATCTCTACTTGATCACAGAGGAAGTAGCTTGCTGAAGTCTCAGAATGATCATTTAAAAGCTCAGACATTTACTTAGCCCAGCTTCAAAAGCTGTCGTGTTTGTAACATGCTAGCATGTAGCCAGAGAATTTTCGCTCCCTTTTAGATAAAAAAATATAAGAATGAGTAGCTCGACTGCCTCTCATTTACAACAAATATGTTCTACAGAAATATGCACACACTTGCTCCATTGCAACCCTCCCACCATTCATGAATATTTATGAGCATTTATGCAGCCTTTGGGTGCTTATTACAGTAGTAAGGAGAGCAAGCTGTGCTTTCTTCCTTCAGGGTCTGAATGAATTTGGCATCGCTGCTAACTGACTCAGGGGATTTAAGACAGCACCAAGCGTAGTTTTAGATTTTCTGTTGAACAGAAAACTATTTTCTACTTTAGAATGCTAAAAGTAGCTCTGAATAATATGCAGTTAATCTTTATTTATGTATTCCTAAACTAAAGGGACATAAAATGCATAATCTAGTTTTTCATTGTTTTTGAATGTAATTACCTAGCGTGTTTAGAGACCCATAAAATATGAGGAAAGACCATCTCTTTGTTTCTTTTTGTTCTCTACTGAACAAAAACAATAAACCAGGTTCATTTATTACAGTTAGTTGAAGTTCTGTTTAACTAACTGTAAAAAAAATGATAATAAATTGGCAGCTTGCCATTCAGAAATGTCCTGTCACCATATGAACGGTCAAATTCTGTTTCAAACGTGGGCAGTTGAACTGTGTTTTCTTTACCAGCCATATCAGTGCTCAGGTCTTGAATGGAATATATGTGAGACATTGGTGACATCTGTAATATGAGGTGTAATCAAAAAGACTGTGCCTATAAAAATCAAAGTGTACGTGGTTTAAATTTGGCTCCTGTCCTCATTAAAGAGATCTTCTTGTGCGGTGACAATCTGCTCCCAGTGCTTTTTTTCCTACGCTTATAACACTCCCTGGAATTGCTGTTTTGTAAGTGCACGAAGCACTGAATGCAACCAACACTGCATCTTCACCGCTGCGTCAAAACGTCAACTCTTTAACTTAAATTTCATTTTGGAGAATTCACAATGCACCAATGGCTGCATAGAAGCTCGATGGTTAGCATTGTTGCCTTGCAGCCAGAAGATCCCTGGTTCCATGGAGTTTGCATGTTCTCCCTGTGCATGCGTGGGTTTTCTCCGGGTTCTTCAGCTTCCTCCCACAGTCCAAAACATGCTGAGGTTAATTGGTGATTCTAAATTGTTCGTAGACATGAATGTGAGTATCCTTAAGTCCTAAGTCAGCTGGGATAAACTCCAGCCCCCCGCAACCCTAATTAGGATTAAGCGGCGTATCAACGATGGATGGATGGATGGATGGACAATGAACCAAATCTGGCAAGTAGGTGGGCGGAGAGGCTTGATTTTGTGTTCCCTCAGACACCTCAGAATGTTAAAGCACAACTTTTCCTTGTTGGTTTGACCCTGAGGGACAAATTCATGCAACCACACGAATACTGAGGAAAACAATGAGCGCACCCCTGCAGCGTTTCTGACTGCATCCCGTTTTAAAGACCGCAGGCTGTTCTACTGTGGAAGCTGCTGTTTCTTCCCTCGTTAATAGCTGCAGATGCACCTCTCATCACTGTGATGTGTTGATCCTCCACATAAAGGCTGCATCATCACGACTGACACAGACTTTGATGTTTTCTTCTCTGCCCTAGTTTGTGGTCCACGGTGAAATCGCTAATGCACACCTGCCAGTGATCACAGAAACGTGTGTGTGATAGCGCGATGTCACACATGTTGTACGGACACTTTTGATCACAGCGCTCACATGCTTGGTAGAATGAACGGTATTCTGAGATGAAACTTGAAAGACGCAGTGTGGGGACGTGTGAATCAGAGAATTCATTTCAAAGTCCTGCTACTTGTGTATTTATGTGCTGTGGCCTAGAGTCTACATACATATTTGACCTTCTAGGACTCTAAGGACATCTGTGGCTAGGTTAGCGGCCATCCCAAGACTTAAAACACGGTGAAGCAAAGCTGAGAACTTTCCTTTCTTTCACTGCCTACACTACTCTGTAACAAAATTGTTTTTGTATTCAGTTTTAAATATTTCTTGGATCCATGCATCACATTTTTTGCGCTTTTTATTATGATTAATAGTATAATATAGTTTAATATTGTTACTCTAACCATGTTTACCTGACAGGTTTTGGAGCAGCACCCTGACGGACGCTGGAAAGGCTGCATCCATGACAACCGGACAGGAAACGACCGGGTGGGCTACTTTCCATCCACCATGGTAGAGGTCATCAGCAAGCGCACAGGTGTGTTCGTACTGCTACGTGTGTGTATGTGGGAGTGTGTCGGAGTTACTGTAAAAACTGTGACCGAGCTGACTGGTAAAAAAAAAAGCGTCAGCAAATCAGTCAGTGTGAGTAAATGACACATAAGAAGAACTTGGAGACAGATAGAAGAAGATGAAGATGAAGAAAAAGGAAGCTGCCCACTGACTAAAACGCTAGAAACTGGTGTTAGCTAGCATGTGAGAGTGCTACTGAACTTTATCATCTAACCCACAGCATGAACAATAATGAGCCATTTCCCAATATATCAAGCTAAACCTTATCATGTAAACTTTCATTAATGAATAGGCATGCCGACCAGTCACTCTGCTCATTACTCTACCACCTACCTCCATGTTTTATCAGCACAGTGGGCTTTTAATGTCCTGGGTGAGACGTACAGAACATTCAGATCCATCCTGTCGTTTAGGTGCACAAATAGCCTCAGATGTTTTTAACTGTCTACTGGTGTCGTTCTGGTAGTTCTGTTTGTCCATCTGTCTGTCTCTCTGTAGTACAATATATGTCTCTATGTCTCTGTCTGTATGAGTGTCTCTCTGTGTGATCACACATTATCACTCACCTCTGACATTCATGTTATCCATCCCGTCTCATCCGGTCACAGTTCATCGCCATAATCTTACTCTTACATGCCGTGTGGTTCATTTCCCACGACGGAACCTGCTCCTTCGTCTTAGTTCTATTGTGGCTTCATCCGTCTTTACATACAGCCCATTATATAGCAGCTGCACGCAGCATTATACTGTACACGGCAGCTGTGTACAGTACAGAAAACAGCTGGAGCACTCCCACTTGGCTTAGCACAGCCACACTGACTAATCACTGCCAGGGCACATCCGCACACTCGCTCATACACTTGGGGGCTACAGCAGCTGTTCTAGCGAGAAGTTTCATTTACTCAGCTGTTTTTCATCAATTTTTAATCATTCTTTTCTCATAGAATTCCTCCGCAGTCAGTCCCTTCCGCACGTAATGTAGAGTAACTTTCTGGGGAACGCTGTAGAAGCAAAGCGGTGAGCAGAGGGCTTAAAGAACCCACGTTATGCTCACTTACAAGTTTGTAATTTTGTTTGTGGGGTCTGCTAGAATATGCTGACATGCTTTAATGTTCAAGGAACAGTTTTTCTTCTCACCTTCTGCTTGAAACACTCGGTTTTAGCTCCCGATAGCATTAAGTCCCACTCCTGAAGAGCCCAGTTTGCTCTGATTGGTCAGCTCGGCCAACAACAGCAAGGCAACACTGGCTACGTACCATAACCTCAGATTTCTAAATATCGTGATATAGTCCTAGAATGAGCATAAAGTCGCAAGGAGCATTAATGTAAAGTGACGTATGTCTAAATGACAGAATGCCGTCACTATGACAGATTGATGAAGCCCGTAATGTTGCATAGCACGTCTGAAAAGGACTATGGTGACCTAAATAAGTGACAGAAAAGAAGCCTAGATGTTTTAGGCAGGTAAGGAGCAGTGCTTTTTAAGGGAAACAATAACTCTCTTTAGCGTGTACTTCGAGTTTTGTTAGTTTGCAGATCTTTTACAAGCACAAAAAAAGCTAGAACACACTAAGAAAAACGGATAAAGCATCATATAGACTCTTTAGCATGCCTACTCTTACATGATGCAGGTGCACACAGAAAATACAATCCTTTTCAAATGTACACATTCATTTGGCAAAAACAAAAAAAACATAGAGCAGTAGAACAGGATATAAACCTTTGGTGTTACAGTCATTATCTGCCTGTCAGTGTTCATTTTGGACTGTTTCCAGTATTTAATTTCAAAACTTTTATCAGCCAATCATCAGTGTATATCCCTCTTTTTTAGCGTACAATAATACTTCTCCTGTGTAAAAGGTAATGTGCTTGCCAACTAGTTGGCACCCATAAAATGCTAAATGTTTACTCATTACACTTTTTAAGTACATTTTAGCAAGTCTCAATGTTAGCATGTTCACACAAAAGACATATTGATATTAAATCCTACATTCATGTGGGGGCGTGTCTCTACCAGCAGCACTGGGTGAGAAAAGACTCTTATGAACAAAAAAAAGCTAAATATATAATAGTAAAATGGCATTGCTGCACAACCATACCAACACTTTATCGTCATTTATTATTTAGTGTCTGCTGACAGTGATCTAAAACCATTTTCCAGATAAAACACACTTCAAGCACATCAGCTCTGCAATGCATCAAGAAAAAAAAGTTCTGCCTTCAGATTGTTCCTTAATGTTATGTACGTGGCCATAAATCTTGTTGTAATGCTTTGGTAGGGCGATGTCTAGAATATTTTGTTGAGAGGATAGGGTGTAGCGTGGCTCCAAAAGACAGCGAAAACCTGTATTCTTTACATGTTTAGTATTAACAGTAAACCCCCCTCAGATTACAGTCAGTTCTATGGGTATTATGGGGGTTTAACCAGCAACGGGCACCATGACCAAGTCTTCTGTGACGCTTAATGGGGCCCATGTGTTCAAAACAAGCTGCGAACAACAACGCCAACATTTCAGTATCCAAATGACATGTAACAGAGCTGACTTTGTGGTCCATTTAATGTCTCTGTTGGCTACGTTACAAATGTTTATTGTAACTGATTACTGATTAGGAAAATTAGTCAAAGTTTGCATCCCCGTTGTTCTCTCCCTTTATGACAGCTGTGTGACATAATCGAAGGATCAGACTTAGATTCTGCAGATACCAGTCAGTAAAATTCCTTGGTTGGACCCGTCCTAATCTTTGATATAAGACTGGGACATCCTTACATGTTACTTGTTGTTCGCTAGTAGCTACAAACATGCAACAGGACTTTAAGAAGCGGTTCGCATTTTTAGTTTCGCACTTTAAGACTGGGTGACTCTAACACTCTTGATTATTATGCCCTCAGACCATCTCCACTTTCACCATTCATCACTTCCCTTTCTAATCTCCACTCTTTTCATTCCACCAACGCCCACATTTCTTCGTCCTCTCCGTCGCTCTACCCATCCGCCATTTAACTCAGCTTCACCTCCCTCTTTCTCTTGGTTTGATTTGTAACTTCAGTCTTTGTTTTTAATTTTCTTTTTTTCCCCCCCTCCTTTTTCTTATGTGTAATTCTCTGTTTTGTCGTTTGTTTGTTCCGTGGCGGTGGTCCACCGTTGGCTGGTTGTGTGTGTGTCGTCACGGTGGGTGTTATCTAGGTTTGGCCAGCACAGTCATTTGCACTCAACAGTTTCAAAAGATACCGCTGGTTCCCCCGGCGACGGTTGCCCCTGCCAACGCGGTAGTCAACGGCAACGACACCACGTTCCATCAGATCCATATCCTGCCTCCACCGCCTCCTCCTCCACCACATTCCCATCAGCCACTGCTTCCACTTTTCACTTCCTTTGGCTATAACAGGTCGCCCGTGACAACCCCACAGGGAGACACACCCACTGCCCCAGGTACACGCCCACTTTTTCATTATTATTATTATTATTATTATTATTATTATTATTACCAAAGCTTCAAGGGATGCTTTCCTCTGGTGTTTTTTTTAACTAGCTGCAAGTAAAAATTAATTTCTGATCGGTCATGTAAGATTCTAATTGGTGTTTTTAAGAAGGCATCCATTAAAGTTTTCTGTTATGGATTATTATTTATGTAACTTTATGTGTTACTCATACTGTCTAACTTTGCTTTTTCTGTTGTTGCTGTTCTCATCTTCATTTCTGAGAGCCAAAGTCAGCTTTTGGAAAGAAGTGTTCAGGCTACTTGCTATTTCTGGTATCATTAGTGGAGCTCACTTTGTGGGCGTTTGTGATCAAAGACCAAACTTTACAGAAAAATATGGTGTGGTTTTTATTCCTAAAAAACTAATCCATGACTCCAACACATATCCTGTAAAAGTAATCTGAATAAACTTTTTAAAAACCTCAGTATGTATATATGAATTAAAGGCTTTAACATATAACATTTAACAGTTGCTATTTCAAGCGTTTAATATGTGGATAAAACCCATAGGTCCACAGGTCAGTTAGTACATTTTGGTTTATTCTAAGATGGATCATAAATCTGACTGTATCCATTTTAGATTTCCTGGGTTACATGTATATCTGGGTTGGCATTACTCCAGTCAAACATTTGTATTAATGTTTCCCAAAGTCATATAATAATAATTTCCGGACACTAAAGCTGCCAGACTTTCTGAAAAGCCACTTATACAAACCAGCATATATTTATGTAATGTAGCATCAGTCTTTGCAACCCTCTGAACCCAAAGCAACTTCTGGCTTTCTTGCTCCTGTTACATTTGGCAACTGTGAGCTTATTTCTATAAAGTCCAACACCTCTATAAAAACAACTGGTTAGTAGTAGATAAAAATAATTACCATTAATCATAAAAGAAGTTGAATTTCTTTTGTTATTGAGCAAAAAGTTGAAAAAAACTGGACTGAACATGTGCAACATTTGTCAAAGAACCCAAAGGTGTCACTAATAATGGAAATCAAACCTGGAATCAACATTTACATTTTTCCATGTACCCTCAGGAGTTACAAATATTGGAATAAATGTTGGTTTACATACTACTTGTCTCCTACCTGCTCGGTGGAAACGCAGTCTTCAGATTAAAACTTGTTTTGTGTTTTTCTCCTTGTGATTGTTGGCCATAGTCAAGGCATTAATAGCTTCATGGTTTAATATTACAGCTTCAGGCTCAGATTTGGTTGTTGCACATTAGTTTCAGAAGTGTCAAAAAAATCCAACGATTCTTTCTGTTTGTACTTTTTTTTTTTTTTGGTTTGAATTTCCATGATTTCTTAAAAACAGCTTCGTCTTTAAAACTTGCTAGCTAGTTTTGAGGTTCAGAGGGTTAAGCCGGAGTCATAATACAGATCCCTTTTGATCTCTGAGAGCAAAGATCATCATTTCCTTCTAAATTAATGTTGCTAAAAGCCATGGGTCCAAAGTCAACAACAAAAAGCACGTTGTTTTAATGCATCAGTTGCTGGCCGTGCTTTAGCATTTAAGTGAAACAGCTTTGCAGAAGAGGAGAGGCACACATAAGCAACTGATAAAGTACTGCTGAAGCGGTGTGATTAAACAACAATGCAAAGTGTTAAGAAATGGTTGTAATTCTCTCTTTTTCACAAAGAACTGGTAGATGATAAGTGGGAAGGAATAAAGACCATTTTACCACAGGCCTCTGTTCACCTCAGTTGGTTTGTGCTTCAGTTGAATGTCTTGGTTCCTGTTTTGTTTTTTTTATGTTTTGTTTTTTTGTTGTTCCTACTTTTCCCTTTCCTTCCTCTTCGTTCTTTCCTCTTTATGTCTGTCCCACCACTGTTCCAACCACCAGGACAGCCCTGCTAGTTTCTTATACAGACGCACCCCCAGACACTACTCCTTCCTGACCAGAGTGTGTTTTCTGTTCTGTCCTTGTCCTGTGTGTTATTGTCACATCTGAATATTTTAACATCCCTTTTACCCACCTTGCTCTTATTCCTGCATCTTATGTGTGTGAGGTGTATGTGTGTGGTGAAGAAAGGTTAAGAATTCAGTGTCTATGTGAAGCTTTGGAGAAGTGGAAACTGTCATGAAGGTGCTGAAACGCAGTTTACCATAACTTAAAACTAACACCAGTGAGTCTCAGAGAAATTGTCTTCATCACTCTGAATGGGAACGACAAGTTTGTTTTCTGGAACAAGCAGAGTTTTTGTTTTAACAAAAGTTAAGTTTGTCAGAGGTTTAGTCACAGATGTTGCTTCAAAAGGAATGGGTGATATTTTCTGTCTAGCTACAGTATTCATTAAAACATACCTCCTTGAAGAATGTTAATGTATTCTGAATCCTAACTTCTTCTTCTTGAATTCTTGAAGGCATGATATGAGTAGAACATCCTGGCATTATGCATTACATGCAAAAATTTGCTAGTTACAAAGTGTAAAATGTCAAGTATTGCATAACAGACCCAAAAGCATTGTTAGAAAATGTCACCCACAGTGGTTTGCAGGTAAGGTATTCACTGACTGTGAACTTTGCACTTTCTACTCTGTGAATGGGAGCCTTCACTGGACACCATTTTGTTACCTCCAGGAGAATAAATCCCTTTAGACCAATTCTGTGTCACGCAATATGTCCAAAATTGGGATGCAGCACTCCCTTTCACGATAAGTGCATCAGCTCAGCACATTTTCCTGAGCTTTGATTGCACTGGTTGAAAACATCAAATTTCCCGAATGATTCGTTCTGAATCAAAGCTGCTGAAGGTCTTTGAAAACAGACTGCATAGGACTTCATGTGAGGTCACTTGGAGGGATGCAAAATGGCCACAAGAAGGAGCTGTGACATCACATGAAAGCAGAAGGAACTTTTTAATGTGTGTGTTTCTCTGGAGCACTTTTGGTCACACGTATAAACCATTAATAAACTCTCAGTAAGATGGTTATTATGGTTTATGGCACTCTCCAAATGCACTACAGCAGCAGCCCCATTCTGAAAGCCCAACATATATAATCACACACTTACGGATGCATTATATATGTATGTGTATGTACATTATGGCATATATGTGTATATACACAGATATTCATGTTATGGATTTATTTATGTACTATGGGTATATAAATGTTTTCATATATCTATATATATATGCTGTATTTTTTTCTGTGTGTGTGTGTGTGTGTGTTTGTGTGCGAGCATGTGTGTGACAATGAAAGTGAAGCGTGTATGTAAGCTGAAGATTTATATATCCTTTTAAAACCTCCCTTATCCGCCTTTACTCTACCATCCCTCTCTCCTACTGGCCCCTCTGTACTTCCTATCTTTTTCAAGTTTGGAATTAATTTAATTAACCCCACATTACCCTTTCCTTTCTAAAAATATCAGGCGGGAACCTAAGGCAGATTACAATGCAAAGCTCGACATTACAACTGATTGTATAGATCATTGTGAGCTTGCTTTAAAGTTTTATAGTTTTTATAGTTTGCAGCACTCTGCCAGGTTACAGTAAAAGCTCTCACAGCTATTACGATTGATGGTTTTTTACTAAAATTTAGAAGAATATCAACAAGAGCCACTACTTTCAGTGGTTACTGGCTAAATGTAAATTGTAACATTTTGAATCTGCTAAAATCATTTATTAGTTTTAAGTTTTGTGGCAAATACAGTATTGACAGCTGCAGTAGGAATCTAGTGAAAGACAAAGCTAACATCATCCTCTTTAAAGTGATATACTAACCTTATATGAAACTATGTGACAAAATCCAAAATCAACTGCAAATGCTAATTACCATAAGCAATGTCCCATACATATATTTTCATTAGTACAACACATTTGTGTTTTAAAACCTATATTCAGTCTTTTTTTTTACATTAGTGTTTTCATTATGGCATCAAATTATTGATATTTAAAGGTAATGATGGCTTTAAAGCTGCACTAAAAATATTTTACATGAACAATAGCTCAAATGACACCTGAGAGAGGTCACAATTAGTGGTGAATCTGCAGACTGTTGTCACAAGACTTTAGCTCCGTGGAGCTGATTAGCCTTTTTCAGCTAACTGTTTTAGCTAACAACTGACAAGTTATCAGCTAGCTAGTGAACATTTATAGGCTGAATGTTATCAAATAGTGTTATTATAGAGCTACAAGACCAAACACAACTGGAAAAAACTACTAATGTTGCACTGATGAGTTAAGTGACAGGTTGCTAACACAGAATTAGCTTTGTTCCAGTGTGCCAACGTGGCCAAAGATATTTCAACTCCAAATGCAAATTTTGAACAGCAAAGCAACAGCAGGCTCCTTGGCCACTTTAGGGTCGGTTAGCGGCTAACGGTGGTGTTCTGTGTTGAAGGTTGTCGCGGCTCTGAGGCAAGTCCTCACAGTTCTCCCACCCCATCCAGCGGGCCCCATGGAGGCTCCAACGAAGAGATCTGGGTACTGCGCAAACCCGTGGCAGGTAACTAAGCCGCGCTGCGCTGAGCCCTCAACCCCTGATTCTTTAAAGTCTGACCAGGGGTCAAATAGTATCTGACATCTGTTTTAAAAAAAACTTTTCTACCAGGCACTGCCATTTGCAAGTGTCTATGGTAGTGAAAATGCGCCCAAGAGTAGAATCCACCCAGCTGTTTGTTTGAGACGATGTTGTCTGAAGGCTGTCAGATACTCTTTGACCTGTTTCTGACAGTTTCCCATGTACTGCTTATCCCTCCATCTGAAGCTTAGTTTAACTCAATGGCCTTATGTGTAGGACTGCAGCCATCTGCATCGGTCTACAGTCTGTGTGTTGTGTGGAGACAAAAGGAGAGAAAGAGGGCGAGGTACGATGGGGAGTGTGTGTGTGTGTGTGTGTGCGTGCGTGAAAGCGTCTTTATTCCACTTTTGTGTTTGTCACTTAGTCGATTGTCAACTGTCTGTCCGTCCTGTCCATCCAACCACACGCTGCCCAGTGCATTTCAAAGGAGAGTCACTTCTCTTACCATGTTGCTTTGGAAATCAGCTAAATCACTCAATGTGTGTGTGTGTGTGTGTGTGTGTGTGTGTGTGTGTGTGTGTGTGTGTGTGTGTGTGTGTGTGCGTGTGTGTGTGAATGTGTGTGGGTGTGACTGTATGCATTCATCTGTTTGTTGCATGTGTGCATTTGTATGGAAAAAAAAACGATGCATATTGTTCGGGTGATTGCATGCATGTGTGAATGCATGTGTATGCTATTGTGCGTGTGTGTGTGTGTGTGTGTGTGTGTGTGTGTGTGTGTGTGTGTGTGTGCATGTGTGTGTGTTTGTTGCAGGTGGAGACCGCAGCAGTGTGGGTAGTTCGGGCAGTGTGACCAGTGTAAGGTCGTCGGGCAGCGGTCAGAGTGCCGGCAGTGCTGCACACATCCTTCACGCACAGGCTGAGGGGGTTAAGGTACTACACAAATATGGACACGAATATTAGTGCCATTAGCCCTGTGGTGACACGACATTGATAATATGCTTTCCCTAGCACCTTATCTTAACCTTAACTAAACTCAAGCTGTACTCCTAAAACCAAAACTTAACCCTCAAAAATATATTGCGCCCATGGAGACTGCAGTTTGGTCCCCATGGTGACCAAATTGATTAAACTGAACAAGAATTACCTTGATCAATTCATGTTAGTTCAAAAGTAGAATAATTTACTTTGATTTAGCAATTTCAAAGTGACTTTTCACCTGTGAAATGTCTAAAAAAAAGCATTAGCTCAAAGAGGAGGAGTGGACCCAAAGGCAACCTCTATTTGTCAGATCAAAAATCTTGATTGTTTCCATTGTGTTGTGTTATGAGAAGTTCCTAAGACGCCATCATCACATGGAACAGACCATGTTTAGTAAAGTCACTGTATCTATGATCACTAATGGCCACTGTTGAGAAAAGTTAAACATTCTACCCTAAACATCAAATAGTTAATAATCAATACTATGAGTATTGTGAAAGTGGTTATTTCTTGTGTCAAAACCAGAATTACCATCAACTCTTCTCAGCTCTGTGGAGCATTTTAGCATCTTTCAGGTCATTGTTTGGATTTTACACCCTCAAACTTTACTGTTTTTATTCACTCTCACTGTTCTCATTAACTCTGTTTCCAGCAGGCAGCAACCATTTTTTCAATAATGGACTTACTTCTTCACTAGGTAGCCAGAAACACAACTCCAAATAACCGCTATAACGTGGCTATAACGTGGCTATAACGTCGCAACTATAATCTAAAATGTTCATTATTACAACTTGTGATAATATGTTGTACTTTCAGCTTGTCTCACTGTCCTCCAGTGGTCAAAAAATGAATGAAGGCTGCTTTAATGCAAAGAAATGTAAGTTTCTACATGCCTGTTCATGTGAATGCCTGCATGTGCTTATAAATATATGTGTCTGTGTGTACTTGCAGCTTCTAGCCACAGTCTTGTCCCAGTCTGCCAAAGCCAAGGAGCATCTACTGGAGCAGTCCAAGTCTGTGGACCAGCCTCCAGGTAGTACAGGGGTTACCAGAACAAGCATTTTCTTTTTGTTGGATGGCAAGGGAAAACTCAATAATGTTAGGGGGAATATGAGGGTAAGCCCATCAGAAGCAGAGGAGGGCGGGTCTTGCCTTTGCCACCCTGCAAAATCAAAATTTGTGACGAGAGGAGAGAGGGATCTTTGTTCAACCCTGTCCGTGTGCTTGACTTATTGTCTTAGACATCACTGTGTACGACATGAAACACGCTAACAGTGCTTGCAAATGTCATGAAGATGGTGAGAAGAATTTTTAGTAGAGAGAAAAAGATGAAAAATGAGACAGCGAGAGCACTGGGTTAGAAAAACAAGAGACATAAATCAGTGGTCTTTTAAAAATGTCATCATATCATTTCTACACGCACACACACAGATCTTGGCTTGTTCAGCAGACAGATGGCCAAGGCAGGGGATGTAGGAGGAAGTGTAGAAGGGTGCGATTGGTTAAGAGGGTTGTTTCTGTCTTGGAAAGCAAGAATTCGATTGGTTGCTTGTCCAAGGAATGAAGGATGCTGACCAGAAATGAGTTGGAGGAGGAGGGCAGAGGTCAGAGAGCGATCTGAGTAAACTCATCTGTTGATCGATGTAAGCGTACACAGATAGGGCGACAGCTTGTGACGGGCCAATGATATTTCTCCCGGCAGGCTCTGTCAGCTCCTCTCGGACATCGAGCCAATCGGGATGTCCACTCCACGAGGCGCCGCCTTACGACGCCACGGCAACCAGGAAGGGGGAGGGTCCGGGCGAGGGGAAGGTAGGACAGTCCCAAATCCCCACAGATTCAGTCTACAAACACACACAAGTCACATACAGGCAGCAGCATCAGCACCGAAACTGCGGCACGATGGGAAGGTAGCTCCTCGGCCACCTCAGCCTCGACGCTCACTGTCACACTCACACACAAACACTAAGATGTCCCAGCGGTTTCTCTCGCAACTGGCCTCATCCGTGCTGCGAGTGTTCGGATGCAGCCACGACACGGTGAGTGTGTGACTGGATCTTGTGAACGAGGAATCTTGTGTCTGTTTGAGAGAATCCTATCCTTCTGTTATCTGCTACCTGCTCTCCATTGTTATTCACTCCTTTTAGTTGCAGCTTCTCTACTTCCATTGCAGTGTTTTTCTTTTTTTTTTGCTGGAATAAATTTCTCTACACTGATAGTTAGGGCACCTCAGGCAAGCAGAACTCTAGTTAAGATATTGATGTGTGTGTGTGTGTGCTGGCAGATGCCCAGCAGTGTACATGGCGTGGGTGGACTCGCTTGGCGCAAAATAAAGTGTGAAAAATGAGCTCACACCATGTACAATAAGCTGTCATCTACTGTACTGAGTGTGTATGTGTCTGTATATGCGTTTAAGTTCACGTCTCATTGTATAATAATTTCAAGTTGATAAACCGGCGAGCATATTTAAACAGCGGGTGGTCGTGGTGGTTGTGCGCCTGCGGTACATGTGTGTGTGCGCTACCATGTGAGCCATGTTGCAATGACCATCTGTTAGCCGGAGCTCTGATTCCTCAGCACCCAGCCTCCTGATAGCTCCCTCGGCAGGGTGTCGAGGAAGACCAATCATCTCTGAGGGACAGTGGGAAAAGATGAAGAAATCTTTTTTTATTTGGCATTTATTTAACCAGACTTGCACACAGACAAGGTAGACTGTAATGATTTCACCAGAACTTTAAACTCATTCAGTGGAACAAGGGCTTGAAGTTGAAGTTGAGATTGGGGTTTATTCCAAGCATCAGGTGCAGAAAACCTAAATGCTTTCTTCCCCAGTCCAGATTTGGGGACAACAAACTGCAGAGTATCTGTAGATCGGAGATGGTGACTTCCATGTTTCTTTGGTAAAAGACAAGATAAATAGGAAGACACAATACCCAGAATTGTTGTGTAAATAAACACCCATGACTGAGATGTTGGACACTTAAAGATGTCCAGTTAAGTTTAAAATAGAGCTCACAATGGTAAGGGGACCACATCTGATAATGAATTTCGGTGCCCCGTGATTAACACTATCCAACATGCTAAGACAATTAGCAGAAGCCTTCATACACAACACATCTCCATAGTCAATAACAGGGAAAAAAAAAAAGTTGTTTCCACCTGTTTCTGTTTCACACAAAAAGAAAAGCAAGATTTGCTTCTGTAATTAAAGTCTTGCTTTTCTGTTTGGAAGGAGGGAAATAGATGCGTACCACTC
This sequence comes from Acanthochromis polyacanthus, assembly GCF_021347895.1. NCBI lineage: Eukaryota > Metazoa > Chordata > Actinopteri > Pomacentridae > Acanthochromis > Acanthochromis polyacanthus. Next base: position 1,565,917 of record NC_067133.1, on the reverse strand, counting down.
TCTTGCTCTTCATTCAACTCAGGCAGCATGTTAGCAAGCTAATGTTAGCTTTGTTAACTAATGCAGCTGTTTAAAAACTACACCTGACAGTTAGCAGATGTAGCTGCTGTAGCCCTTTTTAATGTACGACCTGTTCTGTTGTCTGTTAAACTTATTTTAATCCAGTAAATGCTTTGGTACAGCCAGGCTAACAGATGTGCAACTGGCTCAAGCTGCCTGTGCTAACATTACAGCTAATAGGTACTAATCCACAGAGGCATTTTTTTCGTCTATCACGCAGCCGCCTCACATAGCAGACTCGGTTCCATTTGATCATTTCATACACTGACGCTGAGACACAACTGTGAAACTCTCTTCGCACACAGAGTCGGTGTAGACTGAATGGACCGAATGCTTCAGCAGCATTTACACGCTGCTCACATCTTGTTTTAAATGTTAGAGAAAATGTAGCAGCTGAAATATACAATTAGCAGAAAAACCTTCATAAGAAAAACCTCTGAGAGTAGTTAACAAAATAACGTGTGCCTGCAATTATTCCGTGAATGTATGACAGCTAGTATTATATACAGTCCTATTTCCTACTGAATTTACTTAAAGAACTTTTTTTGAGGGCAAGTGTGTGATAATGGATGTGAACGCTTTGACAACTCATCTCCACCACCGTACAGCATCTTCTGGCCTCTTTCCTTCAATAGAAGCAGCATAAATTATAATTTGTATTTACTTTCCAGCTGCAGAGTGAGATACTGTGAGCTGGGCCTTTCTCCTTCCTACCTTTAGCCTGGTTTTCACTGCAGGGCCAAGCAGGGCTGACCAGGGCTTGACTATCGGGAGCCAGTAATCATTGTTGTACCAGACTTTATAAGAATTTATTTCTGACATTTGTAAAGATGCCGTGACAACAGGACAAATGTGACTTTCTAAACTGTGGCCCCTGTTTGGCTCTACTTGGCCCTGCTGAGGAAAAATGGCTGTTGAAGAAGCAGACACGTAGCCAGTGACCGCATGCCCCCTGTTTTTTCTCCCCGTAGAGCTCAGAGGCCGTTGTCCAATGGCTGAGCGACTTTCAGCTGCAGGTCTACGCTCCAAACTTCCTGGGCGCTGGGTATGACTTGCCCACCATTAGCCGAATGACCCCGGAGGTAAGGCAACTGACCCCTGAACCCCTGAGAGGTCACAGGCACATCCAAGGACCACAGTGGAAACAAGTCCGCACGACTTTGATTTGAGCTGTCGAAATGCATGTGTATCATTGTGTATAAGTTACTTTTTTTAAAAATCTCAAGTGAGCACAATTAAACCACTGAACCAAACTGATGTCAGCTGTCCTTTCCCTGCCTCCTGCCACTCCTGTCCTGGTTGAACTTTTATACACTTTGCACACTTGGAGGTGGTCTGAAATCTAAAAATGCACAAGCAAAGCCTTGCTCCACAACCTTGCCATGTTGATTTGTGGGAGGCCTGTGTCTACTTTTGGTTTAAAAAGATCTCTGTTCTCTTAAAAAAATAGTTTGAAGTTTTGGGAAATTATTTTTTTAGAGGAAAAGCTTCATAACACTCTTGTGACAAACTATTTCCCTTTGTTTCTAGTCTTTGTACTAAGCTGAGCAAAGCAGATATTGCTTCATGTTTACCACACAAACATATTTGTTATTGATCTTCTTTAATGTGGACGAAAATGTGAGCATAATTCCAAAAATGCTGAACCGTTCTTTTAGCGAACTGTATATTTGTACTTATCGTAACTTAATGTACATAATATCGAAAGTGGGATAATGATGATAATATTAACTTTATTTATATAGCAGCCTTAAGAAGAGTGTTCATAAAGAGCTTTGACAGTTAAAACATGCAACACAGATAGTCAAACAAGTTATAGGAGACAAGTCAGAGCAGTCAATTAAATAAACAGCATAAATGACAATAAATTAAATGAATAATTCACTAGATTAGCACGCAAATCATACAAGGGAACCAGGCAATTTGAAAATAAAAGTAGAAGAATGAGCGTTAAAATTAAAAGTAAAAAAAAATTTGAGAATTAAAGAATTGGAGAGACGACATCACACCAAAGAACCAGGCAGCTAAAATTAAAATTAAGCAAGAGAGAACATCTAAAATAAACAGGATATAATACAGAATAAAACACTAAAACTAATTAAGGCTAAAAGTAACCTTCACATAAAAGCAAGTCTGTAAAAATGGGTTTTAAGAAGTGATTTAAAAGAAGTTACTGACAGATAAAGATTGGAAAAAAAGGGCCAAGGGGACAAATTAAAATGTATGCATTTGGCGGTTTAAAGCTTATCAAACAAAACTAGTTTGTCACATAGAAACAAACATCCTAACCGACTGTCAGCCTGTCCAGTCTGTTATTAGAACCAGTATTTAGCATTTTTCCAAATATTGATATCTTTTTTTGTTTGTTTTGTTACCAATTCCTGATTAAATAAATTTAAAAAGGCAGCCATCCTCCCGCTATCTGTATCTGATTGGTTACACATGTAGTAATATGTTCCTATCAACCCTAAAGCATAAGCGGTGAAAAATTAACAAAACAGAAGTAAAACATGAACAAATGGTATTCGATGAAGTTTTGTGCTGGAGTTTGGCACCAAGATTTTCTATTTTACCATAAATACTCGCTGGTTCCAAATATCGATGATTGGTTGTCTTAAATTACTAATAATCAGCCCAGAAAAGCACATATTGGTCAACCTCCATGCACTACCCTGTAAAAGGGTGCCCATCGGTGCACTTTGACAGACATTTTAACGTTTAATATTTTGGTTCTTCAGACAAACACATTGTACAGTTGAGTCTCGTGGCTCTCACCAGCCCTGCGTTATAAAACCTTACTTTGCCAGCAGCTGTCTGTAAACGCAGAAGAAACATCTGAAAGCTGGTACAGAAAGTGAGGTCTTTTAGCTTCTAATAATTTACCTGAGAAGCTAAAAGGCCAAAAATGTTGCCCTTTTAGGCAAAAGTCATAGTCAAGTGACCTATGTTTAGCTTTATAAGCTTTTGCAGTTTAGTTATTGGAGGTCTTGGTGCCCCCAAGAGGTCTGAAGATCACTTAATGTAGCTTTAAAAGATGACATCAGGGTTGTAGGTTTGACACATTTTTTTAAAGTTGCCATTTACCAGACAGGGAGGGTCTAACTGGGAGCACAGTTGTGTTGCATCGTGTGATCCAATGTTTTCATAGCCTGAGCTACAGCTAAGAATACCTCGTCTGTCGTTCTTTGACTTTAATACCACTGTAAATTAAATATAGAAGTGAATATATGTCAACACAGACCTCTTATAAATCCTTGTAACAATTTTTAGTTAGTTTTACTGCATCACATATTCAAAGTTTTAAAAATAATAGCTGCTGTGCATAACTTAGCCAGAATTACTGAAGCCAAACAATAGAAAATGTTTCCAATTAAATTAAATGATTCATGTTTAAAAATAGGCTAAACATTGCTACCACGTAAAGTACCATGTAATCTGATTTCCATATTTCCACATAACAATAACTTTGTCTTGCCATTTAAATTCACCAGTTAAATTTAGTGCAGCTGAACAAAAATAAACTTTCTAAACTTCCAGTAGATGTATAAATATATCAACTCGACCTCCTGACCCTCCCCTCACCTCCAACACTGCTGCTGCTGCCGCCTGTTCAGAGGAGCCAGACTGATGCTCTCTGCCACGCTCACCAACACACAAATAATTTATAATGCATGAATTATTTGTGTTTATACGCACACTATGTGCATGCTGAAGTGTTCAGAGCTTTGCTGACTTAAAAAGGCTTTTGTTATCAGAGACGTGTTGCAGAATCAAGGCCTTTTCTACTGTGTTGTCACATCTGCTTATATTGCTTTATGAAACCGTGCGTGTGTGTGTCAGGTGTGAAAGTTTGTGTAGTTTGTGAAAGTGCGTCCACCACAACTACCAATGAATTCCACAGGAGCAAAGATAATGTGGCACTGCATTTGTTGATGAATTTAAAATGAAATAGCACTCTGTGACTTCCAACTCTTTGACATGCAGTACAAACACGTTTGGTTGCTACAAAAGCAACGAGAAATATAAAACTACCAGCTGAATTCAATCTAAACAATAGAGAATCTGATCTTTCTTTCAGATGCTTTCTTTCACTGCAGACATTTGCTTTTGTTTCTTCTGCTTTACTTATGATTTTCAGACATTTGCTTCTGTCATGCCGTCTCTTGAGTTGCAAGATTTCCTCTATGAGTGTGTGTGTGTGAGAGAGAGCGACACTGCTGGGCTCTTTGGGAGAATTTACTGGAACTTTGTTGAAGAAAATGCTTGAACATGTTAGTATCTCACTCACATGTGTGCATTTGCTTATGTGCATAGGATCTGACTGCTATAGGAATAACTAAACCTGGCCACAGAAAGAAGATGACATCAGAGATTAACAAGCTAAGTGTCACCGAGTGGCTGCCTGAGCAGAAACCTGTGAGTGAAACTCAACACACACAATCACACACACTGTTTTTTTAACCAATTAAATGTTTGTCTGGTTCAGTGCCCACTATCATTCTGTTGTTGATGGAATGAGTCGTCTTTTGGCTCTTACTCTGAACATATTAGTGCTTGTTTCCATGATCCACTCTGACTGATGCTGGTTCCTACAGGCCAATCTAGGAGAGTGGCTGTCTGCTATCGGTCTAAGTCAGTACCACCAGGTGTTAGTACAGAACGGTTACGAAAACATCGACTTCATCACCGACATCACCTGGGAGGACTTGCAGGAAATCGGCATCACCAAACTGGGTGAGAAATGCATCTACTGTATGCACTGATAGTCTGTTTTTAAAGATACTCTTCCATTACTGAGCATAACTATACTTAGACATTAAAAGGGTGATACTGCCGACTTACGGGATGCTCAATAGATATCTATGCAACAATTCTGCATGGAAAAAGATGGTGGTTGAATGAGACATGTCCAGCCTCTCCCTCTAAACCGCCAATCAACTGTTTTGTAACAGTCTTTAAAGCTTTATTTTGGGGCAAAGTCATCAAGCTTTTTAAGCAGTTTTTATCAGATTTAAGTGGTAATTCTCGCTCTGCCAATCTAATTTTGCAACTAGAATGCACTTTGGCTCAACGGTTGTTGTTTAAATGTGCTAAATAGATAACAGAGACTTGACATTACTTAATAATTAAGAATAGTACTGATTTCTTCTTGAAGCTGAACAACATTTCTAATCTGTTGATGTTGTAGGCCACCAAAAGAAGCTAATGCTAGCGGTGAAACGGCTGGCTGAAATGCAGCGTGGCTCTGATGGGCGGGGCTCCCTCCGAAAGAAGCCTCCACCAATCACACATCAGCAGGACGTCATGTCAATGGACAGCCCGCCGCCAGACGGTGAGCTAACAGATGATTAATTTGATAATGATGATCTCTTAACGAGCCTTAATGAGATCCCCCAGTGGTCAAACATTTCCCTCATACTTTGCTAATCTGACTTTCATTACTTATCAAGATGAATATTTATGTTCTGTGATTCCTTCATACCTCTACAGAGATAATGTCTCCAAAGATGAGCACCTTCCAGGACAGCGAGTTGAGCACCGAGCTGCAAAGCGCCATGACCCAGCCAGGTCAAGAGGTCAAAGCCCAGCGAACACGCAGCCTCAGCAAAGACCACGATGAGGCGGTGACAGGAGGAGGTGGGCCGCCTAAGAAGGAGGCCCGGACTATGAGGCAGCAGAGCAGCCAGGGGAGCAGCTCTTCCCACAGGGGCAGCGTGTCTTCTCAAGGCAAACATCGTCACTCCCATTCCCACTCCCAGCCGGCGCCTCCCTACACACCCCCTCACACTCCCACCAAGACCAGGACCTCGTCTTCCTCCTCCACTTCCTCCGTCCAGAGCTCGTCTTCCCCCCAGGCCAAGCAGAAGCCCTCCCCGCAGTTCATCCAAGGGGAGCGACCTCAGTCACCTCGTTCTCACCCTCCTCAGTCTCCCACCCACCGTGGAGCTCCGTGTCAGCTTCAGCCCCAGCAGCAGCAACCTCAAGTCCACCCCCAGCACCAGGGACACCCTCAGCACCATCCACAACCACAGGAAATGGAGGTTAGAGAGAGTCAACAACCACAGGTCCCACTCCTCTGTCTCCCACCAGAGGCTGAGCTGGCAGAAGGAGAAGGAGCAGATCCCTCAGCTCTTCAGAAGAAGCGCGCCCACAGCCTCAACCGGCACGCCATTTCAGATGGCGAGTGTGACGATAGGGCGGGAGGTGGAGGAGGAGGAGGAGGAGGAGGAAGAGGGGGTAACGGAGAAGGACAAGCAGAAATAGTGGGAGGTCAGAGCACTGCAGTGGTGAGAGGAGATGGGGTTAAATACGCCACGGTGACCCACCGTGTCAGCCGCAGCCAATCCGTCCGTAACCAGGAGAAGAATGCCAGCCGCAGCCAGACCCAGTCCTTCGCTCTGCGTCAGAAGAAGAAAGGTCCACCCCCGCCACCGCCCAAACGCTCCAGCTCTGCCATCTCCAGCTCCAACTCCAACCTGACGGATGCTAACACACAGCAGCTCACGCTCACCACTACAGGGGGGATGCTGGATGTGCCTTACCACCAACAACGGCGGGCCAGTGACCTGGGAGTGTCCGGGGAGACACCTGCTGTGGAGACGAACAGCATGGGCAGCGTACGGAGCATCGCCGCCATGTTGGAGATGTCTTCTATAGGCGGTGGAGCCAAAGGGATGGCGCTGCAGAAGAATTTCCTGCAGGTACTGTATATAATCTGCTTCTCCATAATGTAAACTAAAATGATTTTTATTTTTTTTGGTAAATAAGTCAATGGTGTGTTTGTGTGTCAACCAGGTGGGTAAAACACGTGAAGCCATTGGTCTGGACGGCGAGGTGGTGAACCGACGGCGAACCATCAGTGGCCCCGTCAGTGAGCTGGTGGCAGCTGCTAGGCGTGACCAGCCAACTCTCACGGCTTTCCCCTCTCCTGCCACCCAGCCTGAAACTTCGCCTCCTCCTGTAAATTCCCCCTCACCCCACCCTCCGTCCTCCCCCCATCCCAGCTCGGGAGGCAGCGGCAGCTCATCAGAGAACCTGCCATTCGCAGAGGATGGAAACCTGACCATCCGCCGCCAAGGCAGAGGAGAAGGAGAAGGACAGGTAGCTATCTATCTATATGTTTGTCAATCTATCTATCTATCTATCTGCTTATATGCTTATCTGCCTATTTGTCTATCTATATATTGCACTTTCAATATCCATGTAATGTACCGTGCTAAAGTTAAATGTGCGCTAATGTATTACAGATCCATAGTGCAGCTTCTGTGTTTGCTAAGCTTTATTTGTGCTATCTGTTTATCCTTGTCAATGCTTTTGACTGTTTGTGCAACAATGACCTCTTACCACGAATGTATGAATTTTCCGTTAGTGTGTATTTTGTGTTTGCCTGCAGGGTGACGGCGAGGGCCCCCAGGGTGACGGCGAGGGCCCCCAGGGAGACGGCGGTTACACCCAGGAGGACATCTCCAGGGTCGAGGCTACAGCCACCTTGAAGCGACGGCCCCGCAGTACCAAGCAGCACCCCAACGGCTCCGACTTCACCCTCCAGGAGTCGTCCACCGTCAAACGACGGCCCAAGAGCCGGGACAAGGAGCCCGAGGGCTACTCAGACCTGCCTGCGGCTAACGGGGAACCCGTGGGCGCCGGACAGCCCAACACCACGCAGCCGGTACCCTACCAGAACGGCACATCCACCGTGAAACGCCGCCCGGTGTCTGACGCTGGAGTGACAGAGCAACCGCAACCTCAACCGCAACATCAACCTCAAACGCAAGTGACTGCCGCTCCTCGCAGGGACAGCATGGACCAGGGAGCTCCAGTGGCAAACGAAGGAGGTCCAGTGAGGAAACCAAAGCCTCCAGTGTCCCCGAAACCTGTCGTGGCCCAGATAAAGAGACAAGGAGGCCCTCAGACTCCTCCACAGCCCGTCTCCAACAAGAGAGTTCCCCTGCCGGGCCCTGGGACGCCAGGAAGTCCAGGTACTCACACTGTATGATCACTGGTCTATAGAACAACACTCCTGGTGTCATAAAGACGGGCAAGATGTTTGATGAATGCCTTTCCCTTCTTTATGAAGCTGGATTGTACATTGTCTATTGAAGTGGGCTTTAGTTCAGCTATCTGATAGGTTGGGGGACTACTGCTTTAGTCTTTAAAGGTGTCATTGTGCTTTGAACAAACTTGTTTTTACAGCATGTTGTCCACTTACATTCAAAGACAAAAGGGATTGATGGTGTTAAATGGTTGTATTTAAATAGCACTTTTATCCAAAGCGCTTTACATGATACATCACATTCACCCATTGATGGTGGAAGCTGCCATGCAAGGCGCTAACCACGATCCACCAGGAGCAATTAGGGGTTCGGTGTCTTGCTCAGGGACACCTTGACACAAGCTCAACGGGCCGAGGATCAAACCGGCAACCTTCCAGTTACAAGACGGCCACTCTACCCACTGAGCCATGCCGCCCCGTGTTGTGGCTTATTGTATACAAAAGAGACCCCAAAATTGAAAAAGGCATCAAAAAGTTATTGAGCCTTTACGAGGTATTCTAGCTTGTAAAGGTGTCAATATGCTCAAAACAAACTAAGTCATATCATGTGTTATGCAGCCACGGGTGGAAATCTCCCGTCACAGTAACAGGACAAAACACGGATACTAGAACTCACTTTAGAACAGTTTTTCCTGAACAGTCCCCTTTTTATGGAATGTCCATAATTGGCATACCAAATGGAAAAGCTTACAACAGCAGAACTGTGAGGACAAAATGCATCTTTGAGATTTCATTTGAAAGGTTACAAATTCAGTGTTTGTTTAGCATATGGTTAAACTTACCTAAATGGATGAACAGCAACTTGGTGGGTATAGAAAAAGGAAAAAGAGAGCTACAGAGAGATGCTGAAATTTTGTCCAACTGCTTTCAGGCTTTTCTATAAATCTTACCAAAACATAACACATTAAAAAAAAAAAAAACATCAGACAACTAGGGCTGAGTATTTGGATCCATTCGTCTGGTCTCCCGGAACACTGTCTTCGTTTTGTCTTCAGTTAAACTGAAGAATTCCCAAACAGCGGAGGTCTTCGGCATCTTATCTTGTGTTTATGCAACGAAGTGAAGCGTGACGTCAGAGTCGGCAGCAACCCGGCCATTCAGGTGGTGGTAACAAACAGAGAACAGGAGGAGCCGAGATGAGCCGAAGGTGAAGGGAAGAGACGAGCTCCGAATATTCGTATTTTCGTCTGGGGCGGTGGGCGGTGGATACCAAAATTAATATCCAGATACCGCCATAGCAAACGAATATTCGGATATTCGGATCCAGCCCTACAGACAACCAAAACAAATCCGGTTCTTCAGCTAGATATTATTAAACAGTTCTTCAAGTTACTGTGCAGAGGTCAGTACAATATAAAATCTAATTTAACACCAAGATCCCCAAAAATGCAAAACTTTCTGCTCACCTCAGTTCCCTGCTGTAAAGTAGTAGCTGTTAATGAATGACTTGCATGTCGGTAACATCAGTGAAACAGTGTCTATATGTGCACTACAATAACATTTATAGTAGTTTTTGATGCACCTCAAAATAGCACACCTCGGTGGTGATGTCACTAAAGGGAAAGAAGCCAAGCTAGGTCCATTTTAACAGTCAGAAATATGGATCTTAACAGTAGATTTGACACTAAAAACGTATGTTTCTTTGCATACGATAGACCACAGCTTTATAATAAAGAGAATGCTGGACGACGCTAGGAGCAGACAAGGATTAGAAGAAATAACAGTCATTAGTGAGAAATGTATCTGTGGTGTGAAGGTGTCACAGTACTGCAAGCTTTTATATCATATATCGGGATATAATACTGGTGTCAACCCTTTAATACTGAGGTATTGATACGTCCTGTTCACAAACTAAAGGATCAGCTGGTATCAGTCAGCCTTTGTTTTGTCTAACATAAATCGACGGTACTGTATAAGGTGCCATACGAGAGACGAGAGAGACGACTAATTCACAGGTTTGCAAATATGAAAGAAGACTTACAGTGCACAGTTTGCATTTTCATCAAGCCCAATGTCTGACAGATCTGCTACCATAAATCCTGCTGGTGCCAGAAGCTGCTGCTGATGGTGGAGCTGTTACGTACAACAGAATCTCACATGTCCTGGCTTAGACATCCCATCAGGAACGCCATCTTGTCTCTGGGAAACTGGCTCGAGCGCAAAGGCAGTTTCATAGTTTGTGAAAGCCTGGGGTCGATGTCTCAAGTGAAAAATGCAGAATTACAGTAATTTACCCTAGTGAAAAATTGTGAAATGCAAAGTAATTAGCAAAAAAGACCAACTTTGTAAATCACAGACACATTATCGCCTAATGATGCGCAGTGCACTGAGGCAGTCCAATCCGAGCTGTACCCCAAGTGCCTGCTTTTTCATCTGGATTTCTGCCTTTTCTTTAATAAAATATGCTAGATCATGCATTAAGTATTCATCTGATCATTTAGAAGAAGCAATAAGTAGAAATTCTGTGAAAATGAAATTGAATTGAATTGAATTGAAAAAATTCTGTAACTGAGCACACAGGGACCTTGGCATCCTCTGTAATTTTAATTTTATGTATGGTTCACGCTGGTTTCCTCCTTCCATTCTTCCCTCTAAATCATTTTTGTTTGGCTGTGTTTATAATACACTCCAATTTATTCCTGTAAATGAAATTCAAATCAGTAATAAGAAATACTGCAGCGACCTTTGTCTCAGCCCACGATATCTGCGTGCACTATTCCAGTCTTCCAGCTGATTCTCTGTAAAGCTCATATGCTGGACAGAAATGACTGAATGCAGACACTCCAACTCCTAATTCTGAAAGGTTTGAATGGAGGGAGTTTCATATGAAGCTCTGAAAAGCACTTCGAGTGAAGCTTACTGACCTTTTCAGAGTCACATTGATATATTAGGATACAGATGGTGGGAAATTTACTGCTGTTTTGGGGAAGTCAAAGTGAGAGTTTTCAAAGCAATAAATTATTTCAGAAGAAGCCAGAAAAGGTCCTCAGCAAACTAATCACGGAGTCGTTGATCAGCAGCCCTGTTATAATAAATCCTTGCAGGTACATTGTGGTTGTTTGTTATGGAGCGATAAAATCATCCACATTGGCCTCTTTGTTCTTATTCTGCAGTTGGGAAAGTTACAAATCAGAAAGTTGCATAAAAGTCAGAATGTCAGAGCATATTGATCAGTATTAATGAGTGCTTTTATACTGAAACTTTAATGAGTCCTATTGAGTGGCACACACTCTGCAGTGTGTACGTTCACTTTCTATGTGGGTGAAACTGTGGTTTTTATTTCACATACAAGTCACGAAAAGCACTCCAAGAACGCAGTACTCCACCAAGACTGTTCACGACAACATCGAATCTGGCCATTTCATATAGATCTGCCCACAAACTAAACAAATAAATGAAAAAAATGACCTTAAGGTGAGGACAGGCATGTGTTATGCATGCGTACGTTATGTACGGATACCAAAATGCATGACCGAAATATGTAGCAGGCAGCGGGAAGTGATGCAGGCAGTTGACATAGCGTTCACTTGTTGTCATAGTTACAGTGACACTGTGCTGCTATGTCACAATGATAGAGAAATCTGTGAATCCAGACTATAAGCCGCATCACTGCCAAAATCAAATCACTTGGTCCTTGTGTCATTTCCAACCTTCCCTGAAAATTTCATCCAAATCTGTTAGTCCGTTTTTGAGTAATGTCGCTCACAGACAGACAAACGGACATACAGACATACATCATATAACTCCGACGTGTTCCTTGGCAAAGAAGAAATGACACACAGTAACTAACTCCTCCAGTAATCCACTCATTCTGTTTCCTCTCTGCAGTGGAAGGAAAGAAGATCCCTCCTCCAGTGTCGCCCAAACCGGCGCCCCCGCCCACGGCGCCCAAACCGGCCAAACTCATCCACTCTATGACCAGCCCGCCCTCTCCGACCCCGGCTCCGACCCCCGCCCCGGCCAAGCAGCACCCCGCGGTACCCCGACAGACCAGCTCGCCCCCTTCCTTCCCTCCCTCCAACACCCCCAGCCCGCCCAACGCCAAGCCGACGAGCCCGTCCTCCCAGAGCCCCCACACCCCGCAGACCCCCACCACGCCGCAGACGCCCCAGACCCCCGCCACTCCCAGCCCCACCCCACCGCCCGTCAAGCCCCCGCGCTCGTCCATCGGTGGCGTTTCGGTGGACAGCGGGATGGCGGGTGGAGGGAACGCGGCGCCGCCCACCACAACGCCAGACTTTGGCGTGGATTCTTTGGTGCATCAGAAGCTGGAGGAGACGAGCGCGTCACTGGCTGCTGCTCTGCAGGCCGTGGAGGATAAAATACTGCGGCAGGAAGAGTAAGGAGCTCACACACATGCACATGCTAACTTAGTGTTTACATTTTGTCACAGTAAGTTCACCAAGTTAAAGTAAGATCAACTTTATTGATTCAATATTCAGTTTCTGGTGGCACAAATTGGTTCTCATAATCTCAGCTCAACTTTCAGATCAGTGCGTCTTTAAACAGAATAAATATTATGATTTGAGAAATGAAAACTGATACAAAGTGCGAGTCAATAACAAAGCACTTAAAGGATATTTTAACAAGACTGAGGGCAAAGTGGTCCACAGGGGCTTGCTAACCCTGAAGGGCCAATTCATGCTTTCCAAGACTTTGAAAAAGTGTGGAGATGGTTGCATTGCCCCTCATATCAAGCACAGAAAAACACATGAGGCAGTTTTACAGAACATAGCAGCTACTTTCTTACAGATCGGGCTGCAGCACCGTACACTTGAGTGGACATAGCACAGGATATCTGGAGATTTTACAGCTTCCCACTCTGTTTGGTCTCAATGTAAAGCTCAAGGGTCCTCCAAAGTATAGTAGCAACAACTTCAATTACAGCTCCTTTAATGATGAACTATAAAAATGTGGATTGTATTTATATATGTAAGTAAAAATATCCTGTCAAAGTAACCCTATCTAATCACAACACAACTGAATGATCTAAAAACGATGATGTCTATATGGATGCATATGTGATGCTCTGCTGTGCTGTGCTTGGCAAATCTATATCTAAAGGGCTCTGACCAAGGATGTGTTCACAGCGAGTCGACTGCACATGCTCTTGGATGCACAGTTTGTTTACAGTTTGCACGATCACAAGTTTTCTGCGAGCCCATCAGACTTTGCCAGCTGTACTTTCTGCTATATGCTAATATGCTAATGTCAGAATGCTAACATGTAGCATCAGAAGCTCTAAATTCATGCTTCTGTGTGTGTGTGTCTGCCTGCATCTAGCTCCGTGGCTGAGCAGAAGACCACGGTCAGCATCCTCGACGACATCGGCAGCATGTTCGACGACCTGGCCGACCAGCTGGACGCCATGTTGGAGTAACCACGGCAACCAGTCGGCGTGTCTCCACAGCAACGCAGCTTCAGGAGTGACTCAGACGGCACAATGGGCAACACGCCTCTCTCTCTCTCTCTCCATCTCTCGCTCCTTCTCCTCTTCTTTCGCTCTCTCTGCCGTGCTCATCCCCTCATCACTCTTCCCCGTCGTCCGTCCGTTCGTCCATCAGCTCCGGAAAACACTCTTACCCTCCTCCTCTTCCTCTCATCTCCTGTCGGCGGGGGGAAAGGTGGAAACGATGATGGAGCAGGCCTGGACAGACCTGTGGCAGAGAGGGAGAGTAGGAGTGGAGAATGGATGACGAGAGGGACACTTAAAGAGAGAGGAGGAGGGGAAAAAACGGACCAAAAACGACTGATGGGGGGAGAAAAATAGAAAAATAAAACAAATGAAGAAATGCAACAAAATGGAGGAGACTGCAATCAAAACGTGAGTCTTTTAAGAACTCCAAACAAACTAAACTAATACTGATTGAAAAACCAACTGTGTACTGAATCATAGTATGGTATGTGTACATTCTAAGCATGGAGAGTTTATATCTACTGAAAAAGTCCTGCATTAGCACAGTAATATATAATATACCGATAAATATGAATCTCTAGCTCTTTGGTTTGATGTCTTGGTTCTGTGTGGAATGGTGACCTCTGGTGTTGTGACGATGTAAATGACTTGGTGGAAAAATTTTTATCTGTGACCAAAACGAGACTATTCAGCTCCTGAGGTGTGTGTGTGTGTGTGTGTGTGTGTGTGTGTGTGTGTGTGTGTGTGTGTGTGTGTGTGTGTGTGTGTGTGTGTGTGTGTGTGTGTGTGTGTGTGTGTGTGTGTGTGTGTGAGACAGATGTGTGTGGAAATTCAGGATGGAGTTTAGTTTCCTATCCCGGCTGCGTCTCTTTCACATCCTCATCATCATCCACCCTGTACATGCACTCACCCACATGCACACACACAGGAGAAGCACAATGACCCATGCAACTGGCTTGCACACACACACACACACACACACACACACACACACACACACACACATATACACAAAAACACACATGGGAGCCTGCACAATATAACTAAAGATGAGAGAGGAGGGGAGGGAAGGAGTTGAGGGAAGCTACAGCAGGTTGTCTTGAGGATAAAGCAGGTAGAAGGTGCAGTTAAAGGGGTGATGGCTACAGGGTTTAAAGGAGGTAAAGGCAGAAGACGACAGAGTTAAAGTCAGATTGAGCTCCTAATTCTCCTAGTTCAAGCACCACAGTCAGGGCCAACAGGAAGTAAGCTACATCTAAGCGCTACCAGTTTCCAAAAACATCAAGAATCCCAATCTGTTTCATTTTTGAAGTTTTTTTTTTTGGTTTTGTTGACAGGACAGCAGTGAGATAGAGACAGGAAAGTGGGGAGAACAATGGCTGCTGTTTATGGGTCACCAACTCAACCTGTTGAGCTACCAGGGCCCCCCCGTTTCATTTTTAAAACATCTTTTCTCTCCCAATACTACAGCTTTTACCTAACCTTTGGGTACAGGTTGATAGAGATCACCAGTCTCGCACCACTGTTTTCTTTTTCTGAAGTTCTAAATACATGCAGCACCAGTATAAGCTATCCAGAGTCCCTACATGTTATTGTCTTACAACACTGAACAGATCTGTTTTTTGATGCTGATCAACAGAAAAAGAAAGGGAAAAACCACACGTCTAAAAAGTCATCTTAATTAATTACATTGCCACAGTTCAGTAGATTGATTGCTATCCCATTCTTTTTGGCAAAACTGCTCAACCCTTGATGGGGATTTTCAAGTCTTGACACAAATTAATATTCGGGCTGTAGGGAATCAGACTAAATGTTGCTTGACTGCCTGATCTCCAACCACAGATTGGGTGGAAAAACATCTCCATCTTGTCCGTAGATGACCTAAACTGGCCATCTACAGTTTGGGTCATCACACTACATCGTGGCATCTGACCAATCAGCAGACACCTGGAACGGATCAAAATTTGTCTTTTCTCTGAAGCTGGAAAAAGACGGACTTGTGTCTCGGTCCTCTTCCGTATTTGCGGTCGAAACGTCAAAACTAACCATGATTAGTTGATGAAACTCACACATTTTACGGTTGAGTGGCTGCACTAAGTGATGATATATATATTTCTTGGAATGTTTTTTACCACTAACAGGCAAGGAACTATATATGGTAACTTCACTGACCTTGAATTTCAACATGAATATTACAAATTTTGAAAAATGTCACCAAAATCTTGTCATGTCCTCCAATAACACTCTACATTTTGAATTTCAAAGGCTATTTTTCTGTTGATCAAACCCACATTAAAGCTACTTTTATTCAATGTGCTGGACAATAAAACAAAGGGGTGGTGCTTACTGCTTCTTTACTCCATGAAACTTGCCGGGATCCTTTAAATGTGAGCTAACAGAAGGTCAGACATTGTGCTACAGCTGAGTCAGCAGGCTGCCTTCAGTCAATGAATGTAACCGATAGCAGAGGCAGGGAATTCTATGCCAACAGTCGGGTTTAATTCACCTCCAGATGACAGTAGATCCAGTTAATAAGGTCAGTATCAGCCCCAATGTTGTGTCCCTGCTTTCTAGATCCTTTATTGTTTAGATAAGAAGGAAATTCCGATACACTCCCTGACAATTCAACACACAAACCCCTCTATCTCTCTCGTCCCACACGCTCCCAACCACCCACCCCGTGTTGCCATGACAATCTACACCATCCCCATTCTCATCGGCATCGCCATGGTTACTACTCAGCGTGTTGTCACGACACCATGTACATGGGATGAAAAAAGAAAGAAGCGTTGGGATGGAGCGAGCAGCGGTGGAGCGCTAACGGTTGGATTCAGTGCAACATTCAGCTCCGATCGGCGCGATTCTCCAGTATTTCATTAAAAAATAGGTTTCACACAGTCCCATAGCAGCCACTCTTTACATAAACGAATAAGATTTCAGAGAATAGTTGTGGTATTTAAATTATGATCACATAGAGATTATATATATGGATATTTGCAAAAAAAATAAGAAGAAGAAGTGTATTTATGATGTGTGTCATCCTGAAGACTATTTTTCAAAGTGAACAGATCTAATCTGAGTGTCGAATCCGTTTGCTTCTCCATGCTTCAGTGGTCCGAGCTGACGAATCATTGTAGGATACCATGTTGGGATAATTCCAGGAAGTGTTCTTTTTATGATTATTATTTTCTATTTGTTTTCTCTGCCTACATGTGTACAAGTGTCCAGGTGTGGCAATGTGTATAATACCAACGATTCCTGTTGTTCGGTTTTATTATTTTTTGTATTGTTTTCAATGTTTTTCTTTGAAACATGTGCCTTGCTTTGTGATTTTTGGTCTGACTACAATACAATAGATGGGTATGTACTATATAAGGGCATCTCTCTCTTTTTCCATTTTGCTATGTTACTTCATATATCGGTATGAAAATGATGCTGCCGTCCCCATGAGATGTGAGAAAACCCATTTAAATCAGAGTGTGACTGAACGATTAGCATCAGACTTATTCCAATGAAACAGCTACTTCACCTAATGCGTTCACATGCTTCCATAACCAACGTTAGCTGCTTCTTTTCAGGTGCTAATTTGGACTATTTAAGGAGTAATTTGGGGAAATGTGCTTTTTCAGCTTTCTGGCCCAGAGTTGGACAAGATCGATACCACTATCATGGTTGTACGCTAAATATAGAACCTTTTCCATCGCAGGAACTTGTGGGCATTTTAGGGCAACCTGAACCTTTGTGTGTGTTCTTTTCAGGAAAGAAAACAACACGTTAGAGGGTAGTAACATCTGAGTGGCCCTGAAAAACTGCTTTGTTGGTGTCGCCACCGATTGCTTAAATTCGAACACAAAAACATGCGTCTTTTTGTCCGTGTCTGATTGAGAAGTAGTCATTTCCTCTTAAATATCACCACCTTTAAATTTACCAAATAGGCCAAAATAAGAAACCCTCTGGAGTTAAATCCAGGAACCACTGTTTGTCTTGTTTAGCACGGTTGAAGCTGTTGATCTGACAGTGGAAACAGAATGCTTGAAGATCCGAATATGGCGTCCTTTGTGTGGAACATCTGCACCTCTTCACAGCTGTCTAAGTTCTTGCAGTGGAACACCACTGTTTTCCACTGCAGGAACTTGTGATCTGTTTTAGGCCAACTCAAACCTTTCAGAGTGTTCCAGCCCCAGGTACGACCTCAATAGAACCTCTTTCAGGGCTTTTTTTTTTGGAGGGGATGTCAGTCTTCTACTGTCTACCATTACCATCAACAATGTAAAGTTCACCACATAGGCCAGACAATAATCATAAGGGGGGAAATTTAAAGACAGTAGTCAACATTACAAAAGTAACTTCAATGTAAAAATGCATCTTAAAAGAGCATTTCCTATTTCAGTTACAGAAATATTGCACAAATATTGACCAAACAGTCAAAAATGAACACTGTTAAACTCTTTGATGCACAGTTTGGGCCAGGAGATACCCATTTTCCATTGGATTTGGGTCACTTTTGACCCATGGTGCGCATCAAAGGGTTGGAGTTATCCCTCAACCCAAATTCTTCCTCATCTAACCCACAGAAAACCTACCCAGGAATTAGTCTGATTCTTAGACCCTATGAGGATTTACTACTCCATCTTCATTCCAGATCTGGACCAGAAACGCCACCGAACCTTTGCTCTAAACCTGCACTGTTTGAAGCCTATGGATGAACTTATTCTGCACAATGCAAGAACACAAAAATACAGAAAGGCACATTCACTAACATTCAATGTAAAAAAAAAAAAGTCTTCTTGCTTATAAAGCTGGAGTTCCATTTGACGTTTTGGTGCTAATATTGCTGGCAAAGTTGTTGGATCCTCCTCACAGAAAGGCTGAATGGGCAGACTAGGTTAGGTTTCTGCAAACGTTTGCACCACATTTCGTCAGCCCCGAGTTTCTGCAGTGGAAAGTCGCCAACAGCAGCTGATCTTACCTTAGCCTGGTGTAAAGACTAAAGCCCAAGTAGAAAACGTATCTAGTTTGCTAATTAGCATCTTGCTTTGTCTAATTTGTCTAACTAACCGTCCGACAGAGCCAGGCTAGCTGTTTCCAGTCCAGTTCAAGATTTGAACTCAGATCAATAATTTGGTCGAATTATTGAAATTAAAGTTCATGTAATGTTTTATGTGTTCAGTATTTTTGATTTTGTGCACGACTTCCTGTCTTCATGAGTGGTATCGATCTTCTCCGCTAATCTTAAGCAAGAAACTGATTAAACACATTTCTGAGCACATTAAAGTGACTAACATGTCCTGTCCAGATGCAGTCTGTACTCTTGTATAGCAACACATTTGTCAACAATCTGGTTTCAAATTGTCCTTAACTAGATATTTAGCTCATTTTTAGTCTTCTGACCGCTAAGGTTGTCCTGTACCGCGTGCAGCTTACAGCTTTTTAATCTCATCACGTCAAAGCAACATTTCTGCCTTTTCCCCTCCCTCCTCGGGTCTCCTTTTGGTCATCTCATGTCGTCGGCATTATTTTGAAGTGTGTTCGGGTGATCGGGGGTTTGGGGGTCAGGACACGAAGATGAAATACCGCAGACGGTGAAGAAACACAGATGGTCAAAACGTGTTGTGGAGCAAAAGTACTGTTCATTTCTTATTTCTTAAAAGATAAAGCCAAGCTGTTTTTATTTGGAGCTGTTTTGATTTGATTTTCCGCCTGTGCTTATCTGAACAGACGCCTGACCGGTGTCTCCTCTGCTCTGCAGCGACTGTATGCGAGTGCTTGAGAGAGGCCAAAGTGTGTTACGTGTTGCTCTGCTATTGACTGTATGAAATCTGTGTGTGAGTGTGAGAGAGTGAGTGTGTGTTGTAGTGACTGGACAGTGGTGTGCTTGCAGTGACTGCATCTTATGGCCATCTGCTCTGAATAAATAAATGTTCTATACAAACTTAACAGCCTTCCTTTGTGTTGTTGTGTCCACTTTGACATTTTAATGGTCCTCTGAGGGACAGATGCATTAATCACTGACTGTATATAAAAGGGTCAATATATAATTGCAGGACTTCTTGTATCATAGTCGACATTTTTGCTGTTTTCAGGCCTAAAATCAACACAGCCACCTATAACCAAACACCACCTGGCATTTTTAGACAAAGATTCTTCTAAATATTATATATAATTGAGTAAAATTGAAATTTATTTCTAAAGATATTGTAGTAAACCTGTTGACATGCCATAAATCCACACTTAGCAGTCCAGGTATTTATCTGGTAATTGTATTTTCCTTTCTGAAACGGGTATGAAAAAATGCTTTGATTTTCACTTTATATTTAGAATGACAATAAAGTAAAATCAGTAAGAAACAGAAACGAAGAAAGGTCCGCTTTTTTCATTTTCTGAGACCGGAAGTGGTAGTTATTATATCAAAGTTAATCCAAACGAGGAGAACAGACTCTGTGCTGCCAAGCTACTAAAATAATAGACAGCTACTGATTTCAATGTTTCATCATTAATATACAGCGTTCCAACTTTCATAAACTTAAGATCTACTTACTAACTCTTCCCAGAGATTTAAACAGCATCTCAGTGTTAGCATACTAGTTGTAAGCTCTATGTTCATGGAGAACATCCAGTAAGTGGACATTAAAACAAATCTGGGTAACATAAACTCTGACGCTCCATTTATACACATTCAAGCTGGCCGGTTCTCAAAGTGTACAACAGTTTTATTGATCAATGATCAACTCAGGCTTACATGATTACAAGTATACAATAAATCACTGAAACTGTGACCAGTGAAGACACCTCCTCCCCTCTTCCCTTCCTCTGTCTTCCTCACCGAGGCTACACAGGAAGTAAAAACATCTTTAAAAATCTGATTGAAGTGTCAAAATGGAAACGACGTAATCTCATCAGCTATCCTCCCAGGCATATTTAGTCATTTTCTTCAACCCAATATGGGTTCTGGAACGTAATTTAGGACAGCAGGACTTCAGCTCCATGGCTGTTGGTCTGCCTCTGGGGGGTTTAAGGTTAATTACACTCAGTGGGCTGCGTGTCTCGTGTTAACATGTGGTTATTATGGTTAGAGAGGAAGAAGGAGGGAGGTAGAGGAGGGAAAAGACACGTCATTACGGCCATTCCTTACTTTCCATCCGCACATATGGCACTCATGTTAACACACTCACATATACACAATAACAGGCACGTGGCATGCACGCAGACCGTCGTCGTCTCTCCAGGCCGCTGAGAGTCATGTCGTGGGAACATGTCCAGGCTCGGCGCTCTCTGTTATTTTACACAACTGTACAAGCATTGAGTGGCTCTGAAAACAGGTCCAACATGGCACTAATATAAAACTCTAAATCTATAGATCTGTCATTCTTATTAAAAGGTGTTTAGTAAAGGCTGGTTTCACAAAGCCGACATCCACAATATGTCTCAAAGTAAAATGTTTTTGGAAAGAAACCTGCTTCATCTGATTAGAACTGGGGCTGGACCTGAACATCCAAATATTCGGTCATTGTGGTGGCATCCGAATATCCGAATGTTCGTCATTAATTGGGCCAGATTATTCGGAGCCCAGAAATTGCTATCCTGAGCAGCCCTAATTACAACTGGAGATGTCTTCAGCTGATCTTTAATGCTACTTAGTCAATGGTACCAACACTCCACCTATCCACAGCCACAGTGACCTTTTCCAGAGCCTCCTGGGGGGTCGGTCCACAGGCCACTAGGGCTGGACCCCAATATCAGAATATTGGTTCGCTACGGCGGTATCTGGATATTAATTTTGGTATCCAAATATTCGGCTACCCGGAAGACCAGAAACCACTATTCGGGCCAGCCCTACAGTCCACATGAGATATGTAATCCCTCCAGGGTCTTGTCCAGAACCCAGCAATCTCAAACATGTCATGATTCAACTCCCAGCTCTTTCTCTGGATGTTGAAGCTCCTCGCCTTATCTCCGAGGCTGAACTCAGTTCAACTTGGTGAACTGAGAGCATTGCCTTTTGGTTCGGCTCCTTCTTCACCACTAAAGTCCAGTACAACGGCCACATTACTGCACCAATCCATCGGTTCTGTCTTTGAAATGATGTTCCAGGGTGCTATAAAGAGTCCACCTGATTGTCAAACCAGACTGATTAGGAGCAGTGCAGGTTCTGTCCTGGTCGTGGATCAGCAGATTTACTAAGGGGGGGTCATGGGAGCTCCAACATCCAGTCCACATTTCTTCCTGGACCAGGAGGAAGTCTTAAAATAGTTGGTTGTTATGAGCTAATCAGTCCTTGTACAATCAAATTAAGAGCTGTGCTGTCATCTCAGCACAAAGTCAAACACATTTCTGTTGGTAAAAACAGGCAAAAGGTGAGTGCATTAGTGGATTAAAAAAAAAAAGTATAACGGGTGCAGTGGAAAAAATCCATTCAAACGTCAAAAAGAAGAGAGGTCCGAGGCACTCCGAGTACCTAAAAGTCCTTTAATAAGTCATGGACAGCAGTTTACACATTTCGAACACTACAAGGCCTTCATAGGAACATCGATGTTCCAATGAAGGCCTTGTGGTGTTTCTTCTTTTTGACGTTTCTGTTGGTGTTAGACTCTGAAAGATGCTCCTTGATGTAGTCAGAGGTCTGGTTCTCTGCCAGGTTGGGGGTAAGTTGTTGAACCAGTGGAAGGAGTTTAAGGATCACTGGATCTTCTTGAGGAGTGACGATGAGACAAAATGGGTACGATAAAAGTCACTTTTCTGTTTGTTCAAAAGTTGATGTAAACGCCCAGGTACAAAGTTCACATCCATAACTCGGTTCATCTGGACAAAACCAAATGAATCAGTTCATAAACATGGAGTTAAACAGGAAGACGGTTTCCTCATCTACTGACCGGTTCTGATTTCACAAAGAAATTTCACTGAAGGCAAACGATGCAGCACAAAGAAAAGACATTATCAGCATTATTAGTTGCAGCTGGAACAACATAAAGGAATACGAGGAGACAGACGTTCTGGGAAGTCTTCATGTCAGTTTGATCATTAAACTGTGCATACTTCATTTTAGAAAACAGTCTCGTCGTGATTTCAATTTCTCATCTTTGTCATTGTGCGATTTCTCTCAGGAGTGAATGGCTTTTGAGAAGTCTCGTAACAAAACCGGAGTGAGCGCGGTGCAACTGCATGTTTGTGAAACCAGCCTTTAGACTTTCTTCAACAGTATGCGTTAGGCATCATCAGTACGGTTCTTAAATGGCAGGTGTGTCCGTAGGAAGCAGGCAGGACCTTCTGCTGTCTGAGAAACTAACAACCTCCCTGCTTCCTGCTCTGATTGCAGGGAGCAGCGTCCAGTCGGTCCAGTGTGGTGCAAGCGTAAGGCAGCTTGTCCTGTTGTGCTGTAACGCACCGGTGATGAGGCCACTAAAGAGAGTAAATCACAATCAAAGAAACGGGTGCGGAGGAGGAAATCATGTGGAAAACCTAACGAGATGTGAAGTCATCTGGAGTCCTGCAGAGCGAACGGTTTGTTTAGCACGTCCACACCTGAGAGACACAGAGAGACATTTCATGAGACCAGGAGTGTCAAACTCATCTTAGTTCAGGTTCCACATTCAGCCCAGTTTGATCTCAAGTCATCCGGACCAGTAAAATCACAGAAGAACAATCAATAAATAACCACAAGTCCACATTTTTCCTTTGTTTTGGTACAAAAAAATACATTCTGAAAGCGCTCAGATTCAAGGAATTATCTTTTTACGAAATATTATGAACAGCCTGAAATTTGTTAAGCCAAATTAGTTCAATTTCAACATTATCCCAGTTTATCATTTATACATTACTATTTACAGATCACAGAGGATCTATAAAGGAACACAACATTTAGTCACATCTATCAGGAACTGAATGTTGTAGTGTTTTACTTTATGATCAAAACGGCAAAAGTCAGACAAAAAAAGGACAAAACATTACACAAAATGAGACACAAAATGAGACAAAGACACGAAACAAAACAAAAACGAGAAAAAACTAGACAAAAAAGTTACAAAGCAACAAAAAATAGACAAATAGCAAGAAACAAAATGACAGAAAGTAGACAAACAACACAAGCGAGACAAAAACAGACAACGATACACAAAACAATAAAGCAAAACAAAGTGAAAAAAAAGACAGAAAAGACAAGCGAGACAAAAAGGAAACACAAAACGACAAAAACATGAGACTAACGACAAAAGTCAGACAAAAAACAGCAAAAACAAGACAAAATATCACAAAAATTAGACACAAAATGATTAAAGAACAATGAAAAATCTAGTATTTTACTTTATGATCCAAACAACTTGTCATGGTCGAGAAATTATTTTAAATTTATAGTTTTACTGATTTACAATCTGCAGATAATGTCTGCTCTGGAATTTTTACACTTTGAGGGCCGGTTTTGGCTTATAAATAAAAAGAAATGTGCTCTCAAATAAAATTAAAAATATATAAGATTGCTATATGAAGCAATGTTATTGAAAATGATGAAGGTGAAAGCGCTGCACTAATGACTGATGATGAGCTACAGCAGGACGGGAACGTTCAGCTTCAACCTGCAGCAGAGCGTAGGAACAGAGATGATGGTCCGTCGTACCTTGACGGTGCTGTCCACGGCTCCGGAGAAGAGGCGCCCCCTGGAGACGGCTAACGCAGTGACACTGCCCTGGTGTCTGAGCAGAGTCTGTGTACAGATCATGTTGTCCATGCTCCACACCTACAGAACAAACACGACACTGTAACCATCAGGGTTCCTGTGTTTATACCCACGGATAGATTCATTTTGCAGGAAAAAAATGATGGCGGTCCACCACTCCTAAATGAATGTAGAGGAAACATTTGCACATTTGTAACTATTTTATATATTATTTTATTTTTTATCTATTTTTTTTTGTTATTTCGTCTTGATCTCATCTCATTTTATTTGTAATTTTTCAGTTGAGTGAAGGGCACTCGCAAAATCAGAATTTTATCACTCTGGGGTAACCGCTGTCTTTCTGCTGTGTGTGACAATAAAGTTCTTAAATCTTACCCATCGTCACACAGCAGACACACACACAAACAACACTGGACACAGTGTCCGTCCTCACCCTGAGGGAGCGGTCGTAGGAGGCGCTGAACACTTTGGTCTGGTCGGGGGTGGAGATGACGGCCAGAGCGTAAACTGTTCCCACATGACCTGTCAGAGTCCTCACCTGCTCTTTAGACTCAATATCCCACACCTACAGAGGACACACAACCAGCAGTCATACACACACCAAAACACACTGAAGACCTGTGTGTCCACGAATATATGAATGTATCGCACACAAACAAGTGACTCTGTTAGGCATAACTGGGATCGAAAACAGTCATGAGTCGTGTGAAAAATGGAAGATGTGGCTGAGTTTTTGGAAAAGCGCAACGAAAGCAGAAAGATAAAAGGTGCATCCGGCGTGTGTGTGTCGCCCTTACGTGGATCAGGTTTTCGTAGGTGCCGCAGACGATGTGGTGGTTGGTGACGGCGATGGAGTAGACGCTGCCGCCGCTGGTCTGCAGGACGTGAACGCACTCCAGAGAGCGAATATCCCAAATCTGACGGGACAAGGAGGAGAGGCAGAGGGAGTGAGAGGGAGGCGGCGGGGTGAGACGGGACAGAGAGAGTGAGCGTCCTCCGCACCCAAACAGTTATCAGCAGGGGAGACGGTCAACTGTTCAGTCGCTGGAAGCTGTCACTTCTCATCGCCATGGCAACACACAGCGGAGCAGCACAAGTTTATCTGACTGCTCCAGCAGCCAATCAGAGCACAGCACCGACATGAAACTCCTTCACATTTTGTTAGTCGTCTTCTCACAAACACACAGCAAACCCAGCTTTGTATTTAACAGCAAGCACAACAAAGCAGCGATAAACTGAGCCTCAGCACAATAATCAGTTCACTAACCTGTGTTCTTTTAGCTGCAGTACCAGTAATGTAAACGGATTTGGCAGCAAATCAGAACCAAACACGATCACTAAAGAGTAAAGCGATGCTAAATTCACAAGCTTGACACCACGCTGTGATTATAATGTCAAAGAAAATAAAGTTTTACTTGAACAACTCTGCAGTTTTGTACCATTTTCTTAGAGCTCTGTGTGTAGGACCCTGCTGGTCTCATTAAAATCGTTTTGCTGCAGCGCTACTGTTGGTCTGAACGTGCTGCAGCATCTTGGTTTTGAATCTGTGGAATAACATTTGTCACTCGGCATCTTCCTCCGTCTCTGCCCCATCTTTCTCGCCTCTATGTCGATGCTATCCCACATTGATATCATGATTAAATGCATTATGCAACATAGAATACTAGTGTTCAAAAACTGGTCCAATTTGTTAAACATAAACATCTACGAAACCTAATTTCTTGCATTTTTTCAATAAAGATCAAACAGTCTTTTAAAAACTTTGTGGTTTCTCTTTGTCATACTTATGTAGTTGCCAAAATATTTTTAGAAAATCATTTTCACTGAAAATTGGCGACATTTGTCCGAGTCATTTCTGTGGCGAACTTTTTCTAAACAACTCCTCCAGTTAAATATTAGCTGGAGACTAACTGCTCCGTTTACGAGCGTCACAAAACGAAGCGTTGTGGACTTTATCTGCGCTTTTATCTGCCTTTCCTCATTCTTCATTCTTCCACAGACGTCCCTCGCTCCCAAATCCAGCCTCCTTCTCTTTGCTGTCCCTCTCTTTATCTCTCTTCGGCGTCCCTGAGGTAGTCATTAGTGACCAACTGCAGCAGGACGCCGGGACAGACACGCACATCCACACACACAGTACTTTCATCAGCCAAGTGAACGAAGCTGACAGAGAGACACAGAGTCCCATTTATAGAGAGGACAGAACCCAATTACTGGCCACAATATATCCCAACAGCTTTAACACACACACGGTTCCACAGTCAGTGCAGCGAGGTTTCAGTCCTACCAGAACATCCTTAAGAGTGACAGTGAAAGGAGATTACTGTTGTAGAAAACAGAGCTGAAGACCTTCACCTCGGTCCACGTTCCAACATGTACGACAACTTTTATTCCAACAGAGGAAGTGTTCTACCTGTGCTGACAGTGTCTCTTTTATATCTTCATCCAGCTTTTAATTTGTATCAAATAGGTTTCAAAAGGGTGACAAACTAAGCGCTGTTCTCCGTTATAACCTCTGGATGAGTTTCTACTGAAGGCATCTACACCCCCTGTCAAAAGTTTTAGGACACTGTCTCATTCAAATAAAGTAGAACCTGTCCTACAGCTTTTGACAGGGGGTGTATTTCATCACATGGATGTGATCAGGGCAGGACTCTGATCATACATGTAAAGTTTCAGGCAGATTGGAGCATGTTCAGGGCATTTACACAGCATTTGAAATTTCATGGTGAAGGATCAAAATTCCAGAGGCCGCCACGGACACGCCCTTTGACTTTAGAAAAAGATTTTAATACCTTTGGATCATTAAGGCCTCCTGTATGTACTGGCCCAATTTGAGGTAAATTGGAGTTTCCCCCTAGGAGGAGTTCACTCTAGAAAAAAATGAAAAATGGGCAAAATCTGACATTCAAGGCAAAATAGCTCACTTCCTGTTGGGTTTGGAATGTGGCTGTCACTGACTTTTTTGTTCAGCCTGATGTGCTGCACATGTGTACCAAATGTGGTAGATACACCCCCTGTCAAAAGTTGTAGGACAGGTTCTACTTTATGTGAATGAGAAAGTGTCCTAAAACTTTTGACAGGGGGTGTAATTGACAGCTTTAACAGCAGCCCAAATAAACTGCACTAACAGAGCAGAGTTCATTTTAACCAAACCAAGCATCTCAGTGTTAGCAAGTTGGTGGGAAAACGAAGGCTGGAGAGGAAGACCGTCAGTCCGGCTCCATTCACCAGGAGCAGATTATCTGTAAATCCCAGTTTCCCAAGTTTGTAAACTACCTGATGTAAAATGTTCACTGTAGAGGCGGGTGTGAATGGTGATTCCCAGCTTTCTAACAGTGTGGCTCTTCACAAATTCTACCATCCAGGGAACAGACATTTTCGAAGACAGACGAAAGCAGATCTAGCTAGCTGAACGATAGGCCTTAGTAGGCATAGAAACTCGTTATCAAACACTGTCGTATTTGTTTTGTCACAGTGTTATGCAGAGCATGTCTCCAGTGCATCATAAAGTTTTGATTTAAGTCAGGCTCAAAAAATCCTCAACATGAAAAACTGTTTTACAGTCCAACTCAACAATTCAGTACTATACAGTTCAGTCTTTTAGCACGTTTTCAGCAACATTTTCTGACACGCATCGTGTGTTTCGAAACAAATCTTTGAATTTTCTAAACACAAACTCCAACGTCCACCACCTTCCAAATCCCACTCAGATCTGTCATTGGTCGATGAATCTGCAGAATCTGCCAAACGCAACACTTTCTAACCTTCACTCCTCTGCTTCTCACAACAAAACTTGATTTTAGAAATTTTCCAAACAAAATAGAGAGCTTTTACTCAACTGACAGAACATACAGGCAATTTATACCCAACACTCAAAGTCAGTAACTTTTAGAAATAGGGGTCTGTGTTTTTAAGCAGATGTAGACAAAAGCAGCTTCATTTCTACCCAACGACTGTCAGTTTTTGAGGCAGAAATTAAATCAGTACCAAATTGCATCACTTAGCATAATCTACAGCTAATGCTAAAACTATGGGAACTCCAGTCTCCAGCTAACTTTTTAATGTTTACACTTGATTAATGTTTTGTTAACAGAGCCTGTAAAAGGATCTCCAATGCACACTTGATGGCTGTATGTGTGACGTCTTGAGGCTAATAAGCTACAGAGAAAAACTCGGCATTATCACAAGCTGAAGATCCATGTAGAGGAGACGGAAACAGCAAATTTAATTAAAATGGTATTAATTCTGACAGAATGGTTTGGAAGCTTGGCAATGACACACAAAGAGATAAAGATTTGAGAAAGAGATTCATCCAGTGAGCTCAACAAACATGTCCCTTTTGGCTGGAGTTGCTGGAATATAAATCGCAAAACTAAAAAAAGAAAACAAGCAGAGCCGCTATTGTTACTCTACTCTCCCATGTTCTTGCCAAGCCATCTGCTCAGAAGCAGTCAGAAGTGTACATTAACGCTCCTCCATCTCTTCCACATACCTTGATGGTCTGGTACGAGCCGCTGTACAGGTGGTTCTGGGAGGCCACCAGCGCTCTAACCCAGTGATTCAGACCAGTCAGCTCCTTCTTCAGCTTCAGCTCCGTACCCACGATGTCCCACACCTACACACACAAAAACAAGCCCGAATGATGTTAAAACCAAAGGAAGCTTGAGTTAAGAACTTGTGGTTTTATACTTTCATCAACCAATCCATTGGCATCCATGTTTGTCCAGATTTTTACAATAAATACGTGTAACCCTCCTGTTGTCCTCATTTAAAGGCACCAAAAAACATTGTTTCCTTGTCTGAAAAAAAATCAAAAAATTCAGCTAAAAAATTCACCAAATTTCTGAAAATTTGCAAAACCTTCAGAAGGAAAATTCCAATAATTCCTTAAAAGTTTTATTTTTAAAAATCCCCTAAATTTGGCAAGAAAATTCTTGTAAATATTTTTAAAAAATAAGTAAAAATCTTTTAAAAAATCCTAAAAATATATACAACATCTAATATTTTCTTTAAGAACATTCACAAAAAATCTACCAAAATCCAATGAAAGTTGCCGGATTTTGGTAGATTTTTTGAGAATGTTCTTTAAAAAAAATGTTAAGACAAATTTTTTTGAACATTTGTTTTTTCTACTAAAAAAATTCAAAAATGTATTTAAAATGTTGAAAATGTGGACATCAAAAGCTTAACTGTGAAAATATATTTTTTTTCCACATTTTCAAACGGGTCAATCTGACACACAGGACGACACAAAGGTTAAGTTCAATATGAAAAACAACAGAGTAAGATTATTTGTTTGTCCAAAAAAACTCATTCTAACAGAATACAAAGTTGTAGTAATAAATAGATGCTATTACAAAAAAAGCTACAAATTGTGAAACGTGGACAATTTACACACATTTTCAACTCGGGAGGACTGCAAATCCATACAATCAGCCACCCAGGTTTCGTATCACCAATTCGGTATCGGACCAGCAAAAAATATGACTTTGCTAAATTTGTAGAGACTCACTAAAAATATTCCTGACAGATCATTTTGGAGGTAGTATGATGGGTGGACAACCTGAACGATACGGAGGCATAAAAATCAAACTTCACTTAATAAAAGCCTCGACATAAAATCAAAAAAATAGCCACTGTTGTCGTTGGAGATGAAAACAAAACTAATAATATTAAAGCTTTATGCAAAATGCTGACTAACGCAACGGCAATGACACAATTTTCACTTCCCTTTAAATTACAGGACTCATGCTACACTTGCATTAAGTCATCACCATCGACTATCACACACACACACACACACACACACACACACACACACACACACACACACACACACACACACACACACACACACACACACACACACACACACACACACACACACACACACACACACACACACACAGTGGTGAAACTGCCTGATATCACTGAACTGGTCGATGAGAGGAGGACGTAGAGTCGAGTTGGGTAAGAAAGTAAAGTTTCTGTGAAGGAGTACAAACATTACACACACACACACACACACACAAACTTATCTTCTTCTCGTCTTTTGCTATCTTGTAACCATGGTAACGAAGACACGGCAACTGCCATCACTCCTTACCGTCTGTCTCTCCACCCCTCCTCTCTGAACTACATGCTTATACTCATCTTCAAAAGTCATTTTTAAGTGACTTTACAAACAATTTCTGATGATGTCAAGCGTATTTTTGTTGTTTTTTTTTACTTTTACTTACCGTCTTATATTAAATCAGCTCCTTCAGTAGCAACCATTAAGGGCAGATTCAGAACTCAATTTTACTGGCTGTTCTTGCTTTAGTCCTCCCATTCAAGTTTGTTTTTGCCTTTCTTTTAATGCCTTTAAAGACTGATAACCCATCACTTGCATTGAGACACTTTTCCGTGATAATACAGTTTGAATAAAACTTGTAATTTAACTGAAGCTTGTGCAGAAAGCTGCACAGATAACGGCGGGTGAAGCATCTCGCATGAAGACGTACCTTTATGGCCTTGAGGGAGCCGCTGAACAGCATGTTGTGGGAGGAGACCAGCGTGCATACAGGGTTGTCATGGGCACGAATAGTGTTGACTTTCTGCAGGGTCTGGATGTCCCACACCTACACACGACACACAGACACACAGCACAAAGACAGACACACAACGTCTACAGTTAAGCAAACAATTTAAATTTAAACAATTTCAAACTGCACACGTTTGCCTCTACAAAGAGAAGTGAATGTAGACAGGTGAACGTTTCTTACGATGATGGTGCAGTCTGCTGAGCCACTGTACAGCCTGTTTCTGTGGAGACAAAAACACACTTTACTGAGTCGCACAAGGGGGAAGGCGAGTCATTCCCAGCTGACAAGAATCCTACGATCACAGCATGTGTTTCTCAGCGCATGTGAAGAGTTTATTTGCAAAAACAGATAACTCCGTTTTGATACATTTTCAAAAAAAAATTCTTTTATTGTTTACTTCACCTAATATCAATCAAATGAAAGTTGAGTGGATTTGACCCAGTAGAAAAATACATGACAAAATAGAGACAAAATAAATTACCGTATTTTCACGACTATAAGGCGCACATAAAAGTCTTAGATTTTCTTCAAATTGTGCGGCGCGCCCTATGGTGCAGTGCGTCCTGTGTGTGTTGTTGTTGTTGTAAGGCGGACGTAGACCAGGTGGTTTTTTTCCACGCATCACCATCGCTGTTGATCTGTGACTATGCGTGCCCATCTCACAGCCGATGTGAAAAAACAAGTGAAGCAAATGAACTCTGAGCTTGCTGTCATTCCGGGAGGCCTGACAAAGGAACTCCAACCGCTGGACATCAGTGTGAACCGGCCGCTCAAAGTAAGGCTGCGAGCGGCGTGGGAGCGATGGATGACCGATGGGGCTAACGTGTCTGCTGGCACTGTTGTTCGAGCTTTCGCAAAAGCCGGCATCATTTCCGAGGCGCCGCACGGCACGGAAAGTGACTCTGACAGTGAAGAAAGTGAACCTGGCATGTTTGATGGAGGTTTAGCGCAGCTGTTCAATTCAGAAACAGAGGATGAGGACTTCCATGGGTTTGATTGATGACGATTACCGGTAAAAAAAAAAAAAAAGTGAATACCAAACTCAGTTTTGATCCCGCTCTATTTTTAAATACGCACACTTGTGTGCTTGTTTTATCTGTGTTTTACCATGCCCGCGACTATTGATGATTAAAAAAATGTTAGTACTTTGTAATCAATACTTAAATAAAGCACAATCAAACTCAGTTTTGCTCCGGCTCTATTTTTAAATACGCACACTTGTATGCTTGTGTGTGTGTTGTTGTTGTAAGGCCGACGTAGTAGAGGACACCATGAGAACGTTAAAGGGGGAAGTGTGGGCGTGGATTGTATATAAAACCCTCGCCATATAATCAGGTGCGCCTTATGTGTGTTTTAAATACAGTAATGGCACACATAACTGAGACTGCGCCTTTTGGTACAGTGCGCCTTTTGGTCGTGAAAATACGGTAGTATTGTTATTATCCCAAGTAAACAATTAAAAAAAAATAAGTTTTCTGAAAATTTCTAAAATGGAGTTATCTGTTTTTGCAAATAAACTCTTCATGTGTTGATCATATTACCCCTGGATGCACAGAGCCAGCACGATGCCGTCATGGCCCTCCAGGGTTTTCTGACACTTGTAGGTGGTGCAGGTGTCCCACACCTGAGGGGATAAGAGGAGATGATTAACTGACTGCTTAAAGCCTGTGTGAATTTGTATGCATGTATCTGTTTATGTGTCATCTTAAGGCTATTGCTTCACTTTTCTTTTATATCATGGTTTCATGGGCTGTCAGTAAAAAACAAAAACACGCTGTCCAGCATTGTTCGAACTTGTGCTAGGGTCATGGGTGTGCAGACTACTGATCTACACTCTCTATGGAGCAGGCAGGTGCTGCACAAAGCTAAGAGTATTATTGCACACCCTGACCATGCACTGAAGCACAGGTTTGCGTTGATGCCCTCTGGGAGGCGCTATCTCGCTCCCAGTAGGAAAACAAACCAATACGCCAACTCTTTTATTCCTTCCGCCATTAGGCTTTTAAATGACAGTGACAGTGTTGTTTTGTAGTTTTTAGGTATGCATGGATATGGTGCACTTTATTGCTGGACCCTTCACCTGACCTTTGACAGATCCAAGTCAAATGTATGTGGAATGTGTGTTTAATGTCCTGTCCTGCTGCGACCCATGTCTGCAAACTGAATTGCCCCTCGGGGATAAATAAAGTTATCTGAATCACTTTTCAAAGGCGTTGTTCAGTTCATGTGCACTTGAGTAACCTTCATTTGTTTTTCTGCAAATAAAAAACGACCATATTTCTAGATTTCCCACGGCGCTGTGGGTGGAAGTTTTCAGAATCTCACTTGCAGTGGGTGAAAGCCGTGTTCAAGCCAACGACAGCAGCGTGTCAAAATACAATATTTATTCGATTGTGTGTTGTTACCTTAATGGTTTTATCAGAAGACCCAGAGAAAAGCAGGTCTCCAGTGGAGTAGACGCAGAGACACCAGACGGGACCCTGGTGGCCGACAAACGTTCCCTTACACTTGAAGATCTGCTGGGGGTCGTATGCTGCACACAGGCACAGAGACGGGACAGAATGGATATGTAGCTTTTATTGGAAACTAAACAAGACAGGAGCATAACTGAAGCTGGGGTTAAAAAGGTACAAAAAAAGGAGAAAGGCAGCGAAAGAGAGAGGTTGGTAAGAGGAGTGTGTGAGGAAGGAGGAAGGAAGGAAGGAAGGAACATCCAGAGAAGGCACAAAGAGCTACAGCGTGCATTTGAAATTAGAACAACTTTAATGACTCAGTCATTCAAAATGTGACAGGCTCCATTTCCCTGCAAAGATTTAACCGATATTTTTCGCTGAAACAGGTGAAGATACTTACAACCCAGGATTCCCATGTTGAGCCTGGCGTTGATATGAGACAACTCATCCTGTAGAGACACAGTCGGTGCATATTAAGTGTATTATAACCTACACTAATCACACACACAAATCTGTGACTTCAGTCCTTTCCTTTTGCCGTATTAATTTACATTTTCATTCTCCCCTCTAAATGTGTCTGAAAGGTGCACACACGCTTACGTTAAGCATGGAAGCATCTCTACGAAACTCCATCAGGTCCTCGCTTAGTTTACTCTGGTTCTCATCCAACACATCTGAAACACACAAAAGAGCGTCGAGAAAAAGATAAAAGCTAAATCAAACAATGCACCAATTTACCTCTGTAGGTTTTTATTATTATTGGACTCAGAAAATAATTTTGATAAAAATACACTGCACTAATGCAGCAGAGCCAACTATTTGATTTCTATTCATTGCAATCTTCTTGATCCATTGTGCCACCCGCAGTTTGGCTGGATTCAGGTGTTTTAAGGTGGATTTAAGGTATCTGTTTGCATAGCTCTGCGTACCCAGAGTGAAGGATTATGGGAATTTAACCAAGCAGAAGCTGCAGCGACATGCTTGTCCCGACTGCTGATGCAACAAACCCATCGGTACATTTTCACTGACTATGAAGTTTAACAGCGACACGGTTTTAACACAGAATCATGTTTCATCCTTTAAAATAAATTCATGGTTTCTCTATGACTGAAGAGGACTTTCAAAGCAGACAGCAGACACGTATGTGGTTATATTCACACAACTGATGTACTGCCCCTCATACTGAACACATAAAAACACAGGATTTGCTGGATGTTTCTGAAAGGCTGTGACTTTGCAAATTGCACAGGATATAGGAGGTTTGTGTCAAAGTTATTGCTCCCGAGGTGTGCTGAGCAGAGTGGGGGGACATAACACAGGATTTCTGGAAAATATGCAAGTGGAGCACCATGGTTGGAAATAAAACCAAAACCCAACAGATGTTTCCTTACTTCTGCACATAAACGGATCCAATGAACTGAATGGAGCAATTCCAACAGGAAATTACCACAAAACGCAGAGTTTAGCGCTCGCTATCTGTGGTTAACTTTTGTGAAATTAAAAATGGAATGACTTCCTTTTAGAACTTCCTTTTGTTTGACATTTGGGCAAAGTGCATCACAACAAAAAAAAAAAAAAGAAGAAAAAAATCATGATAATATATAATGAAGGCATCACAGCAGGTGTTCGTTGACTGCTGGCTCTGCAGAATCATTAAACAGAATGTAGTCCACCTGCTGCACTAGCTCGTTCACTGGGGCTGAACAACATCCTAATAAGGGTATATAAACATGTAAATGGCTTTGCAAAATGGTACAGATAAAATTTCCTTTAAGTTCTGGATTGTTTGGCGGTAAAACTGCCCTGTGACAGACTGGCCACCTGTCCAGGATGTACCCTGCCTTCACCAGAAGTCAGCTGCTCCAATCCCCCCACGATCCTACAGAGGATAAAGCGGTGTATTCGTAAAGGTTGGGTGGATGCGGGTAAATCTGTATCTTACCAAATTTAAGTTCAAGGTTCTTCTCCAGCTGATCCAACTTCTCAGACAGTTTGCCCAACATGGAGCGTAAGAAAGCAATATCTTGGTCCTTCTGGGCCAGAGTCAGCTGCATCTCGTGGAACCTAAACACAGCAAGAAGCCAGAGATCACACAGAAAGATGAAGTTGTGATTATTATTAAGTCAACAGACAGAAAGCATTCAGTCTGAAACATGTTTGGATATTGAACTTTTAGGTCACCTGTCATCCGTCTGCTGCAGAAACTCCTTCAGACCCTCAAATTTGCACACCTCCAGGTGTGTCTCATACGTGTCCTGGTTCCCTATGAATGTGCAGCTGTTGGAGAGGAGAAGAGAAGCAGATGGACAAAAGGCAGAATAGTGTTGTGTGAGAATGGAAGAAAGAGGCTCACTTAAGAAGCAGTGTCACGACAAACCACAGTGAAGAAATAATGATAGATCTGTATCTCCTGCACGCCAAAAGACTGACCGCAATGTTGTGGAAAAAGACTAAGAGACCAAATGGTGCAGATTGAATTAGTTAAATGATAATAGCTTTTCCTTAAATAGAGAGTGGCATATATTAAAAACAATGAAGAGGAGGAACGTCCTGCCTGATGGAAACCTTTCAGTAAGGTTAGTCTGAGCGCAGTTTTGTTGAGACAATAAAATAAGATATATTCAGCAGTTTTAACATTTGATGTAGGTACAAAGATCGCTTTATGTCTGAGTTTGTTAGTAGTGTTGACAAATTTGTTGACGTGGACAAGACATAAAGAGCGACAACAACTATGCAAAAGATGGAATAAAAAACCTGGTTCTATTCACTTATATAACCTGGGTAAGGAATGGTGAGAGGTGCAGGGATATAATCATTTTTCAGGCTCACCCGTATTTGGAGTGTGGACATTTGATGTGCTCGCATTCTTTGAGGTGAGCCTCCAGGTTCATGGTGAGCAGCGGGGGGCAGGAGGGGTTGTTGGGGCATCGTACTGGCCTGTAGTCACAGCTGGCCTCGTGTTCTCTGCAGAGAGACGAAGAGTCGGGATGAGGAAAGCAGGGGAAAAATTTGCAACTTTGCAATTTCATTTCACATTGCAGCAAACCACGAGTCAAATCTGTTGCTCTTACTGGCGCGTGGACAGTTTGATAGTGAACGGGCAGCCCAGTGGATCCACCTCGAACGCTCCAGGTTTCCCCGCCACCGTGGCCGTGGAAGCTGCCGCCCCGGCTGCTCCGCTGGCCGTGGCCCTGCAGCCGTATTTACAGTGGATGAAGAGCTCTCCGATTTGCTCAGCCACCGCAATGTTGTTGACCACAACCGTTAGTTTTGCAGCATCCACTGGGCACTTGTCTGTAGGGAGCACAAACATCATGGTGAAGATTAAATGAACTACACTTTGAAAATGTGCATCATGACAAAGGCCTGCTGCTCTAACCAGCACACGTACTCACCTGAGGTCAAGGCACATCGTCTGCAGAAGGTGTGCTGCAGAAGGAAGAGAAGAGTTTCAGTCCACAAATCTTATTATTTCTTCTAAAATTTGAACTAATTATGAAAGCAATGGGTTTTACTTTCACACAAAAGTAGACTAAAACAGGCTACTTTTTTAGAGAGGCAACCTTTCATCTTGTCAGGTGAAAAAAAAATGTTGCTCGCAGGTTTTATCATCTGGACCTAACTAGTTAATAAACCGCATGTTAGGTCAATGAGTAGAGTAAAAAAGCTGTCTGAATTTTCAACTATATTATTTTGTCCCTTGAAGAGCGACTTGTTATACAGCAGTTACACAATAAAAACAATGAAAAACGATTTGAAAAAATGTAAAAAAACACAATAAAAACAATAAAACATCACACAAAACATAAAGCAGATAGGGGCATTAGCAGTAAGCCAGGTCATTTAGTCAGGTGTAGTTCAGTGCAAACAGCTGCTCCATCAGCAGCTGTACATTACTTCAATAGACAATAACGCTCCCAATGTGACACTTTTAAAACAAGAAAAATTTACTAAATAATTGTATATACATGATGGCTACATATCACTCTTAAAGACAAAGGCTAAAGCTGCTAAAACTCAGCTTCCCCACCATGAAAACAATCACTGTTCTTGAGAAGCAACACCGTGTTGATTCCTTTTACTTCAGTGCATGTATATTTCACATTTAACCACACAAAAGGAAAAGCTTTTTGGATGACGATTATACAGCATGTTTGACACAAACAAACTTCCCCAAACTCAGCAGAGCATGACACAGCTGCTAATGTTAGACTAAACCACAAAACAGAAGCAGTGATATCAGAGCACATTGGAACAAAAGTTTGTCACTTTTTTCTTCAAATGAGGTGAGAGAATATTTCCAGTTTGCGCAATCTGGTAAAGATTCATGCGCATTTTTATACAGAACTGAAGATCCAATCATCATGAAAGTATAAATATGCACAAGAGCTAACATAAACAAATAAAATGGTCAACATTGCAATGATATTAAAGTTGTATTGACAGATTCACAACATCGACTCCTCCACTGAGTAACACTTAGGGCGGTACAATTAAAAAAACATTAATCACAATCTCTATCTCAGACAATTAAATGAACAAGATTAGCCGTTATTTTAATATTTAAAATGCTCCGTTCATAGAAAACAGTCCATGCAGATTAAACCACTTGGTTTCAACTTCACTGAATCTGACATTAGAACGCCTGATTTCAATCTGAACGGGAATTTTTGTTCACACATCTGCTGCTCGGCTAACCTTAACTAGCAAAGAAGAACAGGGGGCAAATTCATCAATCATTCAATCTTCTTAGAGTTTCTTAACGTTTAAAGCGTTTGTAAGAAACATCACAGGGTCAGTCTGTTGGGCAACTTGTGCAGCGTCCACAGGAAATGAAAGCTTGTCTAGCCACATTTTATGGCCTTGGCTCATAGATGAATCTGACCTGCAGGGGAACTTTTCCACACAACAGATGACGACACAATCACAAGACAAACTGCTTGTGATTCACCCGTCTACTTAATGCCACATTAATTACAACCCACTGCATCAGAGATGATTTTTTTGCAGGTAATATACCAACACGATGTAACTATGCGAGTAATCGGATCTCAAAATTAATATTCGGATACCGCCACAACGACAGAATATTCGGATATACACGTCCAGCCCTAGTAAACTAACCACCAAAACAAGCAAAATCTTAATTGTGTACGTACAACCGGAGAATGGAAACAAAGCGTGACGACGTATTCATCCGCTCCGCTCGCCAACTAATTCCACGTAAGCAGTTCCAACTAAACAACAAAACACTGTGGGTTGGTGACATCGTAAACCCATGTACACGTGTAGTTTTAGTTAAAAAAACAAAACATCACCATCGAAACTCTTTAAATACGGAGTAACTGTTGCTGCAGCTTTATGCATCAGACACATTGTTCATTTAAAACCACTTTAAGCTGTTTACAAGCAAAAAGAAAGAAATGAAAACCAGAGACAGAAGGCGAGAGATGGACAGATGGAGACAAGTACAGAGAAGACATGAGCAAACTCACCCCACATGTGGTGATGACAGGGTCCTTAAAGACGTTACAACACAGCTGGCAGCACAGTTTTACCGACGGCTGCTCAGCAAACACCTGGGGCTCCTGCACACAAACACACTCGTTTGTTAGTCTGGTCCAAAGTACGTTTGCTGTAAATGAGTTTATTCTATATGTATAAATGTGGCTGAATTTATGTTGCATAGGTTAGTGCAGGATGCCATACCGTGTCCTCCTCCTCTTCATGTAAAGAGAAAGTGGAGCGCAGCGACATGTTGGACTCGGAATGGAGAGAACGGACTGAGATGGCCGAATCCGACCTCCGAGGAGTACCGATGGGAGGCTGAGAGGAGGAAGGAAGCAGATTCCCACCTTAATAATGTCACAGTATATCCAGATGTGTGCAAGCATGCGTACAAACTGCACAACATCTAAACAAATGGCAATATTTGACACAATAAGCAAGGTTTTTCAATTCAAATTAATTTCATTGGAAGAGTGAATCGATGAATAGACATATATGTGAACTTAAACAGCAAAAATGTTATCTGCATTTTTCATCTGTCTACTACATTCACAACTCAAAGTGCAATTCTAGCGACTATATTCAACATTTTAAGACTTTTTGTAAACTCAAGCACTTTCAGTGTGTTGAAAGGTTGTTGCTAGAGGTACGGACCCGTACCCATAGCCTGTGGACTACGGATACGGCACTTTCCATTTGCCAATCAGATACGAGAGATCTGGTCACGTGACTCCCGGTAGACGCTAGCGGTACGGACCCGTAGCATCGGTACTACAGGTACGGACCCTAACACTAACCCTAACCTTAACCTTTGCTTACCTTTCAACAGTTTGCAGTGGTTAGCAGCTTCTTGACTCGCGAGACTCGCATACGGGTCCGTATCTGTCTGGCAAATGGAAAGTGCCGTATCCGTAGGCCACAGGCTACGGGTACGGGTCCGTA
Source organism: Acanthochromis polyacanthus (assembly GCF_021347895.1). NCBI lineage: Eukaryota > Metazoa > Chordata > Actinopteri > Pomacentridae > Acanthochromis > Acanthochromis polyacanthus. The sequence goes on along the minus strand of NC_067133.1, from coordinate 1,526,235 downwards.
TCTGTAGACACTACCGTGTTGAAAAGTGGTCTATTATGGGATATCTACACTGTTTGTCGGTACCACGACTGTCACAGCTAAATGGTGCGTCGTCCTGGACCTGATTTATATAAAGTAGTTTCATTTACGCAAATGCGGCGGGAGGAGTGGAGGTCCGACGCATCGCAAATCTTTCATTGAACGTCTAAACTAGTCGTCGGTGAACTAAAACCAGCACAGATTTAGCAGCTTATTACTCACTTCAAATGCTTTCAGAAATACTTTTTGCTGAACAGCTTTCTTAATATAAGAGAAAGTTTGAGCCCGAGCCGCCACGTTAATCCCACTTTAGGTTGATTACCGCCACATACTGGACCTGAGTATGCATCAGTGTTACCAGTGCAGCAGAAATTAGGGAACTGAGAAAGGTGATAAAAAGCCTTATTTTTCTGTATTTAATTAATCGGAATGAACATATTAAAGTCCTAGTATTTTACCCATACAAGTTCCCATAAATGTCATGAATTTTACAGGAATATTCACCATTCCATCGTCGTCATCGCGGGGAGAGTAGGTCAGAGTGCTTGAGGAGGAGGGGGTTCTTCTGTGCTGCTTGTAGTTGCTGGATCCTTCAGCTGGAGTCGCACAAAATGCACAAAATTAAGTACTTTATTGACAATCAAGCAAAAAGAAGAAAAAAGAAGGCTGTGTTTCGAAAAGAAAACAGCAATTATTGGTCACCTTTAGCTCCAGCAGCCACGGCTGAGAAGGTCGGGCCAAATGATGCCTCCATCCTGCTCTGCAATACAGAAAGGAAAACAAAGGGTATCACTACTACAACAGGAATACATAGCAGATGATGAGCAGAATCTGAATAAAAGTTCTCTTGTTTGCCACACTAGTGTCTCACCCCAGTGCCAGAGTCTGCTGGGGGGGTGGAGGGGCTGCTGGGAATGGTTGCTGTGGCGGCTGCTGCTCCTCCGGAGTATCGGTTGTAGTGAGCCGTCTTGCCGCTGCTCATAACCCAAAGTACACGCACGTACGCGCAAGGAAATACTGGCAGCTAGCTGGACGGCTAGGCCTGGGGAAACGAAGAAGGGTATTAGGGTGTTATTGTGACACATACTGCAAAAAAAAAAAAGCATCAAGTCTGGTGATCGCGCTCTGAGCAGTGCAACAGAAGCCTGGCTGAAAACAGGATAAGCACATAATGCTTGCCATAAGTTGGATTTATGTTTTAACAGTGACGGGGAGAAAAAAAAAAACACACCCACACTTGGCTCAAGAAGTGTTGGCGACTGCCAGCGGCGACACTACAGCTTAAAGCGAGATGAGCGACAATGCAGTGAGATACGAGTGAATGACGGAACAGAGGAGTCACTGTTGTTAAGATGTTTGACCTACTTTACTGGCCTCAGGCAAAACCACACAATCACACCAAATGATTTCCTTTCAGTCGCTACAGAAAATTAAAACCCAATAAAGAGCAAGTTTTTCTGTTCAACTCCATTGTCTTGTGAAGCTTCTAGAAGTGTTGCAGCAATAAGAGAAAGTTTGAAGTTCGCTCAACCAGTTAAACAAATAAAACCCTTTAGGTACGACATTTCCTCTAGTTAGTACGACGTCATAAGTTTTGTTGACATAGTTACTCACATATATACTGATTTGATGCTCCTGGTTAAGTATTTGTGCCTCGTCTGACCTTAACAAAGGGATCACTCTTGATGGAAGCAATCCAACTGACTACTATTCAATTGTTAATTTTTAAAATTTCATTATCAAACTCCACATTTTTCCAGAAGGAATCCACTCCCTCTTCTTACCTTACAAAGAAGGTAAAAAGATTCTGAGTTTGGGAGTCTGGGGGACTCTAGAATCTGATTACAACTGACTTAGCAGAACAATTAGATTAGATGATTAATTGGTTCTTCAATGGACAATTAATAAACACCTGCCACCAATTTAGATAATTAGGATTTAAGCAGAAATGCCTAAAGACATTATTTTCCAGATAAGATGTCCAGATTTTTTATGTTCTGCGGATAAAACCTGAATATTTGGTGTTTTTGTAATATTAGCTGGACAAAAAAAACAAATCTGAAACTTGGATTTTAAAATAATAAGAGGTTTGTACTGCACAGAAGAATTGTGGCATCAAACAACGATTTTTTAAGCAGGAAAATTGCATGTGCTCAAATGTTAATGACATGTATCTAATTTAATTTACTGAAGCATAATATATATGTTTGTTTCTCAGAAGATGAACAGAAAAAAGTATAGATTTCTATCAAATGAGGTAACACAGGCTCAATGACATCACAGATCGATCATGCTTACAGCCGTGTTTGCTAACTCTTCAAAGACCCATTGTGCGCCTGGAAAAACCCTGACGTGATGACATTATTCACTATCCACGCACTCCAACATCCACAGCCCCACGAATCAACAGATTAATTAAGAAAGCAATGGAAAAAGCTGGTGGTGCCCTAAATGGGAGTGAAAGGTTTGGATCTGTGCACCCTTAATAAATACAACGCAGCTGTAAGCGAATCTCAAGGGACAATTTCAGCGAGAAAAAAGATCTGAGAAGAGGAAGCAGGATTACAGAAGTGACTGTTGCATGTTTTTGGGTTTTTTTTAAGTGATTTTTTTTTGGCCTTTGTAGGTTTTATTACATAGAACAGTGGAGAGAGAGAGACAGGAAATGTGAGCAGAAGAGTGGGGGAATGACCGGCATTGAAGAGAGTGATTCTCCTGAGACACATGCATGCTGAAAGTGTTGGAAAAATACGCAACATCTGTCTAACTCAGGGGTCATATGGCCAAAACTGGCCCAAACCCGGTCCAATCTGTCCCGTGGGACGACTTTAAGACATTAACTGCAATTTTTCAATAAAAGTACCTGCTATTTCACATTAGTTCATGCACTGCCACAACTTATGTGTTTTTTTACGTACAAATTTACAAGGAAGAGGGACAACTTAATCTTCTTCCTTAATAGTTCCCACTTCAGTTTGTATGGTGTAGTGGTCAGGATTACTACACAGATGTGGAAATGAATGCAAACAGAAAATAGTTTCCAGGGTTAGTTGTTTTTGATCAAAAAGTAAAATACGATTCCTGATACCTGCAGCTGTATGTTTTGTGCCTTTGTAAACACAGTGTGATCTGTAAATTGTACAAAGAATTGTGGTTATTTATATATAGGTGTCCACACTTGAGGGAAATGAAAATAGAGGTGGTCTGTGTGTATAGACACCTGATGACTCCCTCACTTTCAAGCCACATGTGGAGAATCTTGTGAAGAAGCTGAGGCTAAAATCTGGGTTTTTACTTTACTGTAAAAAAGCGGCTTGTCGCTGCAGCTTTTTTTTTTGTCAGTGTTGGAATGCGGACATCTTTTTTATATGAATGCTTCGGATGGCTGACACTGTTTACTGCTTCTTTGACGTTTATTATAAACTATAAAGTGTCAACATACCACTGTCAGTTCTACTCTCGGGAGGACGGCCAGCTTTAGACACCACAAGGATTGATTCCACAACATGCACTTCTCTGCATTTCTCATAACTCGCTTGTAAATTACATTTTTTATTTGTTCTTTTTTGTGTGTTTTCTGTTCACGTTTTAATTATGTTTTACCTGTATAATTTGTATATGCTGCTGTCTATCTTGGCCAGGACTCCTTTGCAAAAGAGGTCGTTAATCTCAATGGGATTTTTCTCAGCTGAATATAGAAAAATAAACAAAAATATAGAGGTTATTATGGTCTGATTTTTACTGGTCACTTGAGATCAAATTAGGCTTAACTAAAATGAGTTTAGCCCAAACTGAAAACAACACTGAGCTCAAATCTAACAAAGAAGTTGAAGACTATTTAATAGCTTTGTAAAGGGGATAAAAAGTGACCAGCATCTGCAAACCCTCAAACACAGAAAGTGGGAGGATGGGAGGCAGAGAGAGGCACAAACGGAAGAGGGAGAAGTGACAGCCAAAAACCAGCGACCCGGATAACTGGCTGCGGATGTAAACAGAAAGGTATGCGGACTGTCAGCTCATATGGTAATGGACTGCAGAATCTGCCAGTGAGACTATCCAGGAGCTGTGATCTGCTCCAGTCTCTGTTCACAAAGCAGGAGATTCCCGTAAAGGGTCCTCAAACAGAAAGGGGGGCGGAACACACACAAAGTTCAACACAGCTAGCTAGCTTAAACGGCAAAAATACGAGTCTGAGAGTTTAACGTGAGCTAGCTACCACAAAACACAGCTTATAACACGGTTTCTGACCAGCTGTCATCGTGTCAAAAACAAGGATATAAAACTGCGATAATTAGCGCGCTAAAGCTAGCTCAAGTTAGCTACTGTTCCAGTTTTATTAGCAATCACTTCTACGAGCTAATTTGGCAAACTCCGCTAACCGCCATCTTGAAGTCGGCGCTCTTAAGTAGCCGTTGAGATGTTTGCTTTAAAATTTAGTCGTTTTAGTATTAGTTTGGGGACTTACCATTGTTTTTTTCCACAACAGCGCAGCTCCAAGTCTGCAGACGAATTCCTCAATCTTCCTCTCTGCCTCACGTCTACACGGCTCAGTGCGCCGCGGGGTATTCTGGGAGTTGCAGTGAGTAAGCGCACCGAGCTGATTTCCGTCTCCCCTCCCTCGGACTACGCCACCTACAATGCACTTCGCGGAGCTGACAGTGGACCGTTCCCCCTAATATACCCACGGACCGTCCGGTTCCGCGTGTTTTCTGGCGGAGACCGAGACATCATGCGACAGCTACCGTCACGTTTACGCCGAGCGCACGTGCGCGGTGGTGTGATGTGGAGAGAGGAGCTGTCAGGTACTGCAGCAGATGTTGGCCGTTTACGGGAGATGCGCTGCTTCCAGGGGATGGATGGATGGAGGGAGGGATGGAGGTCCACATGAGCAGGACGTGGATGGACCTGCAGGTTGTGCAGGCACTAAAGCATCTGGAGTGAATTTAGGCCCTTTGTGGTGCTTTGTAGCTCCGTCTGCGTGGCCACGTTGGATGTTTTTTGTCAGTCTACTGCCTCCACAGACAGCCCTTTAACCCTTTAACTCTCGTGTTGAATTAACATCCTGCACATTCCCCTGGTCCAAACGGTCCAAAATGACCCACCTCCACTGAGCCTCTAAAATAAAGCAGTTCAACCCAAAATCTGTTTTACACGAAGAAACAACCTGTCATGAATCACACACTTTGTCAATGTCTGGATTTTCCCACAGAAAGACTGTATTTAACCCTGTAAAACCCACTGTAGCAACAATACATCAATTTTATTGTTTTTCAATTAAAAAAAATATAATTTTTTAAATAATTGTTTATTATTCGAAAATAATATATACCAAAATAACATATTTTTTAGGTATATTATTTTTGCTTATTTCTATGTTTGGGTTTTTCATTAGCGTTTTTTTATTAAAAATGTATGTTAAAACTTTTATTAAATGTACATTGGAAATATCTACATATAATATATAGCAGTTTTACATGACAGATTATTTTTCTTCTTTTTGTGGAGTGATGTTGATAAATGAACACAAGACACCTGTTTTGTTAGGGATGAGTTTGCAAATATGTGAAATTTTCATTTAATATGCCATTTTTTGGAGTTTTTTTCTTCTTTACATCAGTATAACCCTTATATCCCAAGTTTTACTAATATGTATTGACTTAACTGCTACAATAAACTGCCTAAAGTGCCATAAACCTAAAAAAATAAGAAAATTGTTCTTGTTTTTTCTACATATATTACAAAATACAGAAATTGTACAGCTGTATCCCTCAAATTTGTAAATGTAAAAAAGTTGCACAATATCCCATGCATCTTTATTTATGAAGATTTTTGTTATGTGTGCTTTATTTTGTGTTTTTACAATCCCATCACTGCAACAAAAAAGCACTCTGAGACCTGGTGAATGTGTCAAATGTAAGTGGAAGTCCCCAGATTTTATATCCAAAAAGAAAGATCAATCTATCTTACCAGGTTTTAAATCTACCAACCAATCAAAAATTAATACGCAATCATCAACTTTGACCCGCAACATAACAGGAAGGTTAAATAACAGTATATAACCTAAACATAAGCAGAACCCCCATAGGAGTCAGTCTGATCACACATATTTGGAGACATATTCAATAAATGTGTCTTACAACTAACTACAAATAAGACAATTTGCTTGAAATGGACAGTAAAGACAGGCCAGCTCCCTTCAGATATGTTGTTTGTTGGTTGATTTACTTATCTATCAGATGAATTTTAGTTATCTGAATTCTGGCTTGAGTATAAATGTTTCTCAATGTGCAAATAGTTCCGCTTTCCAATCAACCTTTCGTGATGTTTCTCTGAATGAGGAGGCAGGTGTGAAGATCAGTGACGAAGGTAATGACTGCTGGATGTAAATAAAATCATCCTCAGACACCTTCAGTCACTAAGATGAATAAATTCCCTGTGAAAGTTGTATGTTTCCACTTTTACTAAACATGCAACTGCAGTGTAAAAATAGATTTTAGTGATTTTTTGGATGGGTGAGTCACCTGTAATACACAAACACGTCCAGAGGAGGGCAGCAGATTGAAGTTTTTGTGTCGTGGTCGCCACAAATCCACTGCATCCATCTGAGGCGACTGATTTATTTGTAATCAAAGGTGTTTCTCGTTTAACTTTTACACTGAAAGAGCACGTTTGGCAAGTTGAACGACAAAATCAAAAATATTCGAGTTTCAAAATAGTGCTCCAAAGAAAATAATTTCTTTTTATATGAGCATATCTTTCATTCTTTCATTGAATTTATGTGTTTATTGGAAGAGATGCTTGAAAGTAAACTCAGCAGTTACTACAAATATACACTCTGTAACTATCTGCAGAGCCCAGCTTGTGACTTTGGTCTTAAAGGTCAGGTTTATTCCCAATGGAAAACGAAGCAAGAAATTTGATTGTATCCAAAATCTAAATTTAGCACTGAAGTCTTGCTCACATAAGTATATCAAATTACAAGTAAATATATGTCAAGGAATAAAAATCCCACGGGAAAATCCAATTATCCTCACAGATCTTTGTCTTGAGCCATCCTAACTACCAAATGCAGTGATAATTCCCAAAGAAACAACACAAAACTCTCCACACATGCCGACAAAGTTGGATCTGAAAGTGAAAATTACGCCCACATCAAAAAAGTATTTGCATAAAATATGTCAACAACGTTTCAAGACAAAATATGTTCAGTAAAAAGTATTATGCACTTATCTTTCCTCTTCCCATAAAATACTAGCCTAGCCGCGCTAGACAACCCACGGCAACAAATTTAATTCTCTGCCAGGGTGGGTCTAGTTACCCTCCATAAGGCTCAAGGTTGGATGCGCCTAAAACTGGCCGGACCAATCACCATGAAGTGTAGAGTCAGAAGGCGGGCGTAACTAAGTGACGACAGAGGCGTGACGATTCTGACAGAAACAACCGGCGCACAATAAACAGTTATCTTTCGACTCGGCTTTGGCCACAGCCCTTAAAGATTTGAAGCTAAAATTCAACTTGAAAGATAAACAAAGGACGGCACTGAAGTGTTTCATTGAGAAGAAAGACGTATTTGGACTTATGCCGACGGGATATGGCAAATCCTTAATATAGCAGTTGGCTCCACTGGTTGGGAAGCTAACGGGACTTAGCCACAATCCAGCGCTGTAGGAACTACGTCAGCCTATTCGTTGCGTTGATTGGTTGTATACCTACCCAATTGCTGCAGAGGGATTTGATAGACAACCTTTTAGCCCGCCTCCCTCCCTGTCGAGCGTGCCTAGACCCTTGTGCCTTCAGAAACATGGGTCTAGCGTGGCTAGGCTAATAAAATACGCTTCCACTGATGGAATCCATTTTCCTTAAAGAGAAAGAGAAAGGTACCAAAGCCCCATCCCTTCACATTTAGCACCATTAAAAAGCCCTTAATGTCCTCTGTAGATGGCAAAAGGAGTTAGTTTAGTCGTCTAGTGGTAGTCAGGAGGATCTGTCTGTCAAATGTAGTAGCCTGTACCAAAAACACCAAGAAGTCCTTCTACATCCGGTCACATTCTGCAGTTTGAGAGCCAGCACGCTTTTTTCACCATTCCGACCCACAATCCTCTGTGCAGTTACATCACCATGTCTCCTGCAAATCCAGCAAATCCAAACAAGCTTAAGATGCCGAGAACGCGCAGACTGCAATTGTCCAAGTTTAAGGTGCACTATTGTGATGAAGTTTTATGTTCGGTTGACTGCATACTGCATGAAACTATGTGTAAAAGCAGCTGTACGTACTTAAGGTCAAAGGAAAAAGCATGCAATTTAGAAATGGAGCTGGTCATGCTTGTAGTCTGTTGGGTTCCTCTTCACCTCTCACTAAACAGAACAGTAGAAGGTTATAAAGGAGCCAGTATATGAGAGCTCTGTATCAGTCTCAGACTGGAAAATGATCCAAAATATGCATCTAAAGATACTCAAGGATGAATGAAGAAATCATTTGAGCGTTCTGAAGTGACTGGTGTTAATTAAACTTACCATCTATAAAAAACAGACAACTATTGAGGAAGAGGGCACCCTTCTAACCTGACAGAAATCAAGCCATTTGTTCAACTGAAAACAGAGAGAGGAAGCATTTGATTGCACCGATTGCCTCAAAAAGGTGTTAAATTAAAATAGTTAAGACTCGCGATGTGTTTGTTCATTATCATTCTCATTCGTTGCATTATTTAAAACAGCACAAAAAACAAAACAACAGTGTATCAGGGTTATTAAAAATGAAAAACGTGGATTCCAGTTAGTTTAACCCTCATGTTAACCCATATTAAGGTTTAAAAATGTGGAAAATATATTCACAGTGAAACGTCTGATGTCCACATTTTCAACATTTTTGGGAAATCTTTGAACATTTTTTGGTGGAAAAAATAAATGTTAAAAATGTTCCTTTAAGAACATTCATCAAAAACTAAAAATAAAAAATCCAGCGAATTTTGTAGGATTTTAGTTGATTTTTTTGTGAATGTTCTTAAAGAAAACATTAGAACTTTTACTGATGTTTATGTAATCACTTTAGATATTTTTAGGATTTTTTTGGAAGACATTTACTCATTTTTTGAAAATATTTACAATTTATATATATATTTTTTTTATTTCTTGCCAAATTTGGGGATTTTTTCAAAATAAAACTTTAAAGGGATTTTCTTCCTGAAGATTTTGGAAATTTTTTGCTGAATTTTTGGGTATTTTCAGACAAGGGAACAATATTTTTTGATGCCATAAATGAGAACAACAGCAGAGTTAAAAAAAAATAAAAATAAATCAAGTTAATAATCCAGGTTAAGAAAAGGTTCAACTTCGGATGAACTCAAGAGTTTTCCAAAGATTTATACCCAAGTATGAAAACAAAATGCAGAAACGTTAGGATTTACCAGTTCAAAATGCTTTAATTCACTTATATAGCCACCCAAACATGACCAAATACAGATTATAGATCGATATAAGTAGGCACAAACAGAGGTGTAAGTTAGAAGTAGGCACACATAGTATACCTGGAAAATAACTGCACGGTGCTGGAGCCGCATCAGCTCCTCTACGACCAGCAGCTGGTTTATTCCCAAACGCCGTCAATTTGAATTTCAGTGTCTCATAATGCAAAACTCTGTCTAAAGCACCTTCGAGGAGACTTCCAGGAAATGAATAATCGTAGCTATAAGTCCAGTTTCAACCAAATTTCAACACGGAACTCTACAATTCTAAGCAAGGATGTGAGGCCTTTCTATGAAATACATCAATCAGAAATCTGTTCATAAACCACTAAAACCAACCGCATTTTCCCAAAATATAGTCGACTATTTCTCAAGAAAGGCTGACGAAGTTCTGCCGCATTTTAAGTCAGTTAAGTGATGGTTGATTTAGGTGCCAGTCTCATCCCCTCTGACACAGCTGATAACATTACCTGCTTTTCCCTCCATTTTCACATCCACTGTTCCCTTTTGCCCCCTTCCTTTCCTCCCACTTTCCTCCATACTTCCGTTCCCCTCCCTTCCTCCCCACAGCCAGGACCGGCGTTCAGCTGCTGACGGCGTGTCCCGACCAGGTCTCGTGTTTGGTCCCCGGGTTCAGATGGGTTATAGTCACCTCCACCGCCTGGACCTTCTCGTGTTTGGGAGGGATGGAGCAGATCTTGTAGCTCATTTCGTCGCCCTCCACCGGCACGTACTCGCCTTCGATGCTGGAAGACGGCCAAAGAAAGAAAGAAAGAAAGAGGTTCATAAATTATAAATCAGCGGAGGGAAAGTGAAAGTGATGCACTGAAGTCATTTGTCTCCTGTCGCCCTTCTGGTGCTGGACTGACTGTGCTGAGAATTTAGATCCTGTTTTCAAAAATACAGAGCTTTACAGTTTTAACCCTCCTGTTGTCTTCATTTACGGGCACCAAAAAAATATTGGTCCTGTGTCTGAAAAAAATCCAAAAATTAACCAAAGCTCTGGAAATTTGCAAAACTTTCAGGAAGAAAATTCTAATAATTCCTTAAAAGTTTCCCTTAAAAGTATAATTTTAAAAAATTTGGCACGGAAATTCTTGTAAATATTTTCAAAAAGTAAAAATCTTCCCAAAAAATCCTAAAAATATCTAAAGTGATTACATAAATATCAGTAAAACTTCAACTTTTTAATCACAGGGGTCAAACATGAGGCCTGCAGGCCAAAACCGGCCCTCCAGAGGGTCCAATCCGGCCCGTGGGACAATTTTGCAAATTGTAAAAATTACAGAGAAGACATTAACTGCAGAATGTACATTGATAATACTATAAATTTAAGATAACTTCTAGACCATCACAAGTTGTTTTCATCATAACGTAAAATACTAGATTGCTCATTTTTCTTTTGCCATTTTGTGTCTAATTTTTGTAATATTTTGTCTTGTTTTTTTGTCTTTTTTTGTCGTTTGTCTCATGTTTTTGTCATTTTGTGTTTCCTTTTTGTTTCGCTTGTGTTTTTTTTTCTTATTTTTGGGCATGATGTTCATCTATTATCTATCACATTTGCTAACCTGCTGCTCTTTAAATCCTTTAAACAAATTTGTAGGCAAGACGCTTTGCTAAATTAGTTGTGTTGGCTCCCTCGATTAGTTGGCTACCAAAGAGAAACATTCCATATTTCACGTCGTTCTTCTGCCTCGTGTGTGAGCTGTGAACGGTTGGCATTAGCGCTTGGATTTACAGCCATGTCTTGGGGCTATGAAAGCTGCCAGAGAGGGAAAAAAGGCAGTTGTCACACCCACTCTGCCTGCAGGGAGTGGAGGTAGAGCACTGAAAACAGACACTGCCCTGCTGTGGAGCAACGCTGTTCATCGGAAATATACCCCTCTGAGTAAAACACCGCTGATCCACGAAAGTATCGATGCAGATAATACAGGGCTCACTACTTTTTTATCCTCAAGTTATCAACAATAACACTAATCGTTATGTTTTAGTTCAGCTCACTTGTGCCAATGAGTCACAGCTATCTGGAAATTAATGACACAGTGGTTTACTTTATGATCAAAACGACAAAAGTCAGACAAAAAACAAAAAAAAAGCAAGAAAGTATTACAAAAACGAAATGCAAAATGGCAAAAATGGGACAAACGACACAAAACAAAACAAAAGAGACAAAAAAGTTACAAAGCAACAAGAAACTGACACAAATAAGATAAAAAATGACAAAAAAGGAACAAAACGACAAAAAAATAGACAAAAAACACAAGCGAGACAAACACAAAATGACAAAAACATGAGAACAAAACATTACAACAATGAGACGCAAAATGACAAAAGAACAACGAGCAATCTTTACGATAGAAACAACTTGTCACGGTCGAGAAATGATTTTAAATCTATAGTTTTACAAATTTACAATCTGGAATTAATGTCTTCTCTGTAATTTCTACACTTTACAAAGTCGTCCAGAGGGCCGGATTGGACCCTCTGGTGGGCTGGTTTTGAGCCGACACCCCTGCTTGAGCATGAGCAATAAAACTACCTTAAATACTATATGTTATGTTTGACTCGCATGTTTTCCATTTGGTCAGTTGGAGAGGGGAAAAAAAAAAAGACTTTTTGAACTGTGTCACTGTCCTGTTTTGCTTCAAACATTGTGCTGCTTTTATTTAACGTGTGCGTAGGTGTTTCATTGTGTGATCATGTGTGCACTGCTGACGTGTTTTAAGCCTGTGGGTGATAACAAAGGCACTGCCATGAAGGTCATCAGATATTCTGTTGTCCTCCTACACACTCCTGCAGCTACTGCCATCCCAGTGTTTCCCTCCACTCCTACACTGAGACACACCTCATCAGCGACACAAAACATCAATGAACCCCTGTGTGTATGTGTGTGTGTTCAGTCCTACACAAACTCACTTACTCCCCCAACGGCCAGGACGCTCCTACTCACCGACCGACCCACAAACTCACTCATCCTCGAGGCGCACACTTACTCCGAGATGTGGACGAAGATGTCCTTGCCTCCGTCCGACGGCGTGATGAAGCCGTGGCCTTTGGAGCGGGAAAAACATTTACACACACCACTGAACGCCGGACCCTCTGCTGCCCGAGCCGTCCTGCAGATGGTGAGAAAGAGCATCAACATTAACTCATTACTCCAACCCATGACTAAAAGATACAATGTTTGGATTAGCTAGAAGTGTAAATTGCAGAATCTCGTGACAATACTTGATGTTTTCACCACTGAGCCTGACCCCTCTTCACATCATACTGAGGAATTTGTACCATTGTTCATCATTACTGGATGCTGCTCTACACATTGTGAGAAATGCAGGCATTAGACATGCACTGCCAATCACATATAATACACAGCATTCATTCCTTCTTGCTCATCTCTTGCAGACAGTTGGAAATAAAAAGTAGAAATTATATGTAAGCATCTACTGTTGACAAGTTGGCCCCAAGAAGTGTCATAGTCCTTGTACGAACTAGCAGACGGATATCTTTGTCCTACATTAAAATAAATAAATTTAAAAAAAAAATCAAGATCTGTCCACACAACCACTGTTTTAATAGAATATCTCAGCACAAAGTAGAAATGACTACTAACACTCTAAAAACAAGACGACATGGTCATCAATATCCCCCGCCACATGTGATGTCTATGAGTCTATGTCCAAAATAGTGATCAAGGGCCATAAGTCTGTTAAATATTATCGCACAGGTCTCTTTTTCGAACTTGATCAAGGTGTCCATGGTGTGAAGCTACACACTAAATTTCATAATCCTAGCTGTAATAGTTTCCGAGAAAAGCTGTCCCCTTCATGTCGGACAGACGCACAGACGCACGGACGGACGGACGGACGGACGGACGGACGGAGGCCAAACCTTTATCCCCCTTTTCCACTTCGTGGAGGCGGGGCATAATAACCATGCTGCTCCAGTCTACATCGTCATTACGTGAAATACCAAAGCAGACTGTCATACTATCATTTCTGCGAGACGCCATGGACCAAGAAATATTGGACACAGCAGACCCAGAGGCTTTTCTGAAGTGAAGTTTTGCAGCAATGATTGATGTAAAGTCCTCCAAAAGTTTGGGGTCACTTAGAAATGTCCTTTCTTTACTTATTTTCTACATTATAGATTAAAAGAATATTTATGGAATTAAATTGTAAACAGAAAAGTGTTAATCTTCAGTATTAATCTAAAATGTAGAAAATAATACAAATAAATAAAAATAATTGAATGAGAAGGCAGGAGTGTTCAAACGTTTGACTAGTAGAAATAAACTGGAAAAATCTACACTTTGAAAGGTGTTTGAAAAAAAAATCTGCATCCGAGTGTCTTACAGAGGCCCTACTGCAGAGAAAACTGTTGATTTTACAAACTAAATAAGATTAACCCTCGTGTCGTCCTGCTGGTAAAAATCAACCCGTTTTAAATTTTGAAAATGTGGAGGAAAATACATATTTTCACAGTGAAACTTCTGATGTCCACATTTTCAACATTTTCGGGAAATCTTCGAATATTTTTTGGTGGAAAAAAAGAATTGTTAAAAATGTTTCGTAAGAACATTCACCAAAAAAAAATCTACCAAAATCCAGCGAAATTCGCTGGATTGTGGTTGATTTTTTTGGTGAATGTTCTTTAAGAAAATATCAGAAGTTGTACTGATATATATGTAATTACTTTAGATATTTTTAGGATTTTTTTGGAAGATTTTTACTCATTTTTGGAAAATATTTACAAGAATTCTCTTGAGAAATTTGGGTGATTTTTTTAAAATAAAATTTTTAAAGAATTATTGGAATTTTCTTCCTCAAGGTTTTGCAAATTTTCAGAAATTTTGGAAAAAAAAATTTGCAGAATTTTTGGATTCTTTTCAGACAAGGAAACAATATTTTTTGATGCCCATAAATGAGGACAACAGGAGGGTTAATGTTAGTGAGGACATGACTACAGTAGGATTTTTTTTAATCTTGATGCCAGTTTTGCCTGTAATAACAAATGAAAAGTGCACCATTTCCACTCGTTTCACTGGCTTGTTTGTGTTCTTACGCTGAGCAGGTCCTGTTTCTGCGTGTGGGCAGAGGGCTGGGGATGAGGTAGCCTCTCATGGGGGAAGGTGAGCGGTCTCTCTGTCTGCAGGCTGGAGGCAACAGGGACTCTGATGGAACAAAAAAAAACAGCCGTAGTTCCATTAGTACCATGCGTAGAGTCACAAAGCATGTCCTGATACGACTTTTAACAGCTCTCCATGGCTCTGTAGCAGTGCTAGCATAATTTCTCTGCATTTGAAAACCTCCTCCTTGTACCTTCTCGACATGCCCATATGGTGTTTTTTACATGCTAGAAGATGCATCCTGAGTGAAATAAACTCTCAAAAAAAGAAGTCATTTTGAGTCTTGGAATATGCTTGCAGACAGTCCCCCAAGACTGTGCAGCGTGTCTTCAATGCAAAATCTGGAAAAACTTCACCAACTGGCAAACAACTTTGGACTTGGTACCAAAAACGTAAAGAGAAAGGCCGCTTATGCAGGGCTAAAGGATCTGGCAGACCATCATCAACATCAGCATATTCCAAGACGCAAAATGACTTCTCTGTGGGAATGAAACTGAAAACAGAACAGAAATAAAACATTAAATATAAAATCTTGATCTGTTTCTTTACATTCTGTGAAAATTTAAGGCTATTTCAACAAGAATTGAAAAAATTATTGCCCTGCTAAATGATGTCAAATGTTCTGGGACACCCTGTGTATATAGTGGTTTTCTTATTTTGCACAGACAATGTTTACCTTTGGAAAGCCTTGCTGGATTTGAGAATGCATCCAATGGGGTATGACAATAAAATCAGGCACAATGTGTTCATTTCATGACAGGAGACATGTGATGTTACCTAAAATTAGTTAAAAAGCCCACATATATCGGTATCGGTTCATATCTGAATCGGAAATTGAGAGCTGGACAATATCGGCACATCGGTTATCGGCAAAAAAGCCAATATCGGACATTCCCACAAAGGAGGCAAGAAAGAGACATGAGGAGAGAGGAGTTGAGGCAACGGGTATTTCACAAAAATGATAAATTCTTGCTCCAGAGCTGTTGTTGTATGGTGACACAACTTAGCATGACGTGTGACGGCTCCATCATCTGTCCGTTGTTTTGTTATACCCGACTTTTTTGCGACCTCGATTTGACTCCGTGTGTCCTGCTGCGGACATGATTTGTTTATTCCCGCTGTGTGTCACGCCTCCTTCACATGTCAAGAGTGGAGAAAAAAACTTCATGAGACGCTAAATGGGCCTTTTTACCTGGAGAACGTGGCAATCCCGCAGAGGGCAGCGGAGGGGTGACGGGTCGAGACCCCTGGATGGGCGTGGCCTGAGAGGACATGTCTGAAGAGGCGGAGTCAAAGGGCAGGGAGGAAGGAGGGGGCGTCACTCAAAAAGAGAGCACGGCAGAACCTGTTAAACACCTGCGGAAATGAAGGATATGAGAAAAGATTTAGTCATCTCAGCTGATTCCTCGCCCTCTGCTTAATGCTAGAGCACATAGAACATCAGCGTGAGTTTCTTTAAGGACATCACGTTTTCTAGAAGCACAACACCTCCTATCCCTTCAAAAAAAAAAAAACAAAAACATCAAATCAGTGACCGGCTGGTGGCATGCTCAAACCCTACATTGCCATGGCAACGATAATTTGAGGACAGCCTGGGCCGCTGCGACCTGAACGAGAAGGAGAACAGTCCTCTCATTCACCTCGGCCCGGGACTTACATCATCCACCATTACATCACCAGCTATGCCAACCAATTAGGGAAAGGCAGAAAAGAAAACCTCCATTGATTTCTTCTTTCCATTACTGGCATATTGTTTAAAAGAATACAGAGGGGAAAAAAGAGGGGGCTGCTAAATAAATATAAGAGAGCAGTCCAGAAAACACCTGGATTCAATGTCTGTATTTCTCAGTGTTTCTACAGAAGGCAGAAGAAAAGGAGGAAGATTTTTGTAGCTTCCAAAAACAAGGATTGAAAGCGACTACATGTGAACCCAGTTTTTAAAACAAAAAATCGCAGCTCAAGCTACGTGATAAGTGAAATTTAAAGCTGCATTAATAAATATTTTTACGCTTGGATCAAATGACAAAGTGTGATGTGGAGCGCTCACAGCTCTCTTCAGCATGTGTTAGCGCATCGTTTTGTTTTTCTTATCTGGCCTGCAAACTGTGCCATCTCCAATTTCTCAGCAGAAAGGGTATAATCACTTAGCTAAGATTTCCTGTTTTTCCACGGGGAGCCAGTGAAGATTATCTTAGATTTCCATGGCTATGTGAACTAGGGTAGCCTTTCTGCAAACAATGGTAGTGCCAAAAAAAACAAAAAACAGAGGAATAATGTAACTTTAGCTCAATCGTGGTTACAACATTTACAGTTAACCTTTACATGCAGTTTATATATGATTACAGTAAAGTCCAAAAGTGCAGTAAAATGTCTAAAAACATTTCTAAAGCCACTTCAGGAAAAGTCGCCACATTTCAAGCCCCAAATAAAAGTCATTTCGGGTGTTTATACAGCTGCCAAATGTCAGAGTAGGTCAAATGTGATGCAAAGAATGTGTAACGGTTAAACTAATACTCTTGATACCAATCAACTAAGACAGCTTTAAGCAAAAAAGCACCAAAAAAAGGGATTGTTTTTGTTCTCAAAAGGACAGGAGCTCTTATGCTATCTTTGTTACTACTGTGTATTTTTATTCTGCTTTTAGCTCTTTTACTGTCAGTTTGTTAATCAGTCTACCACACCGATCCAGAAATATGTCAGCTGTTTGTTGCATTGCTGTGAAATTTTCTTGGTTGGTTGGTTAGTTTTTATTTCATTCATTGACAAAAGAAAAAAAACTAACTAACCAACCAGTCTGACTATAAACACTAAATTCAAGTGATGATAAAGTTTGCAAGAAAACTACAGAGAACTTTAGTGGAGCCGAAATTAGTCAGCATAATCATGATTATTTTAACATATTTTTTCCTAAAATGCTTCAGTCCATTGTAACAAATGTTTTTCTTTTGCGTCACTGTGTGATTGCTGCATCAGTTGTCTTTGGCTCCACAGCTCCACAGTTTTAGACAACAGTGGCTGCAGCAGGTCAGTGTAAAAATTTCCAAAGATTCAAGGTTTCCAAAAAAAAAAAAAAAAAAAATCACAAAACAAAACAATGTTTGATGGCACAGCAGCCCAATGCACCCAAAAAGCAGCACACAAACACTATTCTGGAAGCCGCCACAAAAGGCAACAGCACCACGAGCGTCTGTTTATCAGCAAGAAGAGATTTTAGTATCCTTTTAGCTGCTAAATGCACTCAAGAAGTTCAAAACTCAAAAACATGATAAAATTGTAAAGTCAATTAGGCTGTTTTTCAAGGAAAATCAGTCGTTGAAATTTATCGACTCATCCGTAAAATAGTCAACAAATGAATCATCTTTAGCTCTACGGAACCTTCCAGCTTCCTGAAGGTGTCGGGTAATGGAGAAAACAGCACTGATAAGAAAACTGTTGGGTTCATTGATACAGTGGAACAAAGATCACGGCTGTGTGCTTGTTTTGACGGGTCATCGAGCTCTGTTGCACCGGGTTTTTATACTGAAGAGCAGAAGAAAACCACAGACATAAATCACTGTAACAACTGTGAGCAGACAAACCAGAAATACAAGAACACGGCAGATGATTAATAGTGGAAAAAAAACAAAACAAAACTGCGACACCAAGCCTTCAAAGACTCTTTCCAAATCTGTAGATTTGAGCCAACTCCCCGGCCTCTTATCTGTTGTAGTTCTCGGTGAGAGTTGTTTCAGATCTACATATACAGCATGTTTATCCAGGGAGGTTTGTTCAGGACACGGTGGTTTGTTGGACAAAGATAAAGCTGCACGCTGCCAGCAGGGGTCTGAGCACACAGAGCAGAGAGAGCACGGCATCTGATCTGTCTTAACTCAATAGACATGAGACTAATGCAATCACAGCCTCTCTGGACAGCATGCTTAGCTTATGATCAACCATCAACGCACACTCACACTTAGAGGTTCTGTTTAGACTGTGAGAAGAGCAGCACCCCAAAATAATAGACATCATGTCAACACACACTCAAGATGACTTCTTTGCCGTTATGTCACATATGACTAAAATAACTGACTACATAAAACATACAAGAAGGGCAGAGAAAATAGTTGCTGGAGACCAGAAGAAGGGAAGGAGACGGGGTCGCTATAAGAAGAGAGGAGTAGGAAAGTGAAACGGAAACACTGCAGATAAGCAAGAGATAAAACCAGAGGGAGGCTTGGAAAACATGATAAGGAGAGTACAGATTTAGCCTCCTTACTGCTTTCTGCTTTAAAGGGCATTTTAATAGATGCATGTTTTAATGAAGTAACCGTTAACAGTTTTCTTTAAACTCTGCAAACTACTGCAAATGCTCCCAAGCATACTGTAACTCGTCCAATCGTAGGGCTTTCAGTTGATCCCAAATGGCATGAGAAACAAGTTGAAACTTCACCTCAGTACGGTGTTTGGTACTGGCGGGGCCCCTCACGGATTCTGACTCTGAAAAAGGTTACGTTCACTCGCTACATGCTTTTCAGAATCTTAACCCGAACCAAACTTTACCAACCACAGCTGCAGCTAACAGTCACTTTCATTGATCAATCTATCTACAGTGGTCCTTCGTCCATCGTGGACGTTACGTTCCAGACTTCCCCACAAAGTAGTCACCATAGTTATTTTATTATTTAGATATTTCAAGGCTTTATAAACCCTCCCCACACTGCTGTTATTATTATTATTTTTAAATCTTTATTTAACCAGGAAGTCCCACTGAGATTAGAAACCTCTTTTACAAGAGAGACCTGGTCAAGGTAGCAGCCATACGAAATTTAGAAGTTATATAAAACAGATACAAGATACAAAAATAAACAAGAAAACTTTTTTTTTTAAAATTATATGTTGTTCAATGTGCCTTTCTGTATTTTCGCGTTCTTGCATTGTGCATAATAAGTTCATTTATAGGCTTTAAACGGTGCAGGTTTAGAACAAAGGTTCGGTGCTGTATCTGGTCCACATCTGGAATAAAGATGAGGTTGTAAATACTGACAGGGTCTAAGGATCAGACTAATTCCTGGGTAGGTTTTCTGTGGGTCAGACGAGGAAGAATCTTGGTAGCCAATGAAATCAGAAAGCGAGGGATAACCTCCTTAAACAGGGTTCATTTTTGACAGTTTGGCCAGTAATTGTGCAACATTTCCGTCACTGAAAAAGAAATGCTCTTTTAAGATAGCCTAGCCGCGCTAGACCCATGTTTCTGAAGGCACAAGGGTCTAGGACCGCTTGACAGGGAGGGAGGCGGGCTTAAAGGTTGTCTTTCAAATCACTCTGCAGCAATTGGGTAGGTATACAACCAATCAGTGCAACGAATAGGCTGACGGAGTTCCTAGAGCGCCGGCGGATTGTGGCTAAGTCCCGTTAGCTTCCCAACCAGCGGAGCCAACTGCTATATTAAGGATTTGCCATATCCCGTCGGCATAAGTCCAAATACGTCTTTCTTCTCAGTGAAACACTTCAGTGCCGTCCTTTGTTTATCTTTCAAGTTGAATTTTAGCTTCAAATCTTTAAGGGCTGTGGCCAAAGCCAAGTCGATTTTTTGTTTATTGTGCGCGGGTTGTTTCTGTCAGAATCGTCGCGCCTCTGTCGTCACTTAGTTACGCCCGCCTTCTGACTCTACACTTCATGGTGATTGGTCCGGCCAGTTTTAGGAGCATCCAGCCTCGAGCCTTATGGAGGGTAACCAGACCCACCCTGGCAGAGAATTAAATTTGTTGCCGTGGGTTGTCTAGCATGGCTAGGCTATGTTTAAGATGCATTTTACATTGAATTTTTTTGCACAAAGTTACTTTTTTTAATGTTAAATACAACCTTTTTCTTTTTTACCCTTACGGTTATTGTCTGTGGTTTTATTAACCTTTCCCACACTCTTATAAACACTTCCGATGCTCTCAAACACTTTCTACACAGTTTTAATGGCATATACAGTTCTATACAAGTACTCACCAATGAATATACTACAACTTAAATGATGAAGATGATGAATTATTTGTGTAGCACTGATTACACTGGGATGAACGTACTGCACAGTGAGAATGGACAAGGTGAGATGCTGAATGCCGCTATACACGAAGATGGAGGAGACTGATGCTACAGTCACTGAACCAATCAGAGCCCAGCACTCTACGCTACGCATTTAATATTCTTTTAATGCATTTTAACTATAATTTTTAATATTTTTTATATCGTTTTCCATTTCAATTTATCAACTGGAAAATGACTAAGATTTAATATTAGCTAGTTGGTGCAGGAACATGCTGGGTGAGGAGGTTAGTCGTAAGTAAAACAGAAGAATTTGGACTCCCAGTAAATGCTGTGTTCTTTGTTCTACCAAAGGAGCAGAGCCGAGATCAGGACTTCCAGAGAGCAGTAAGCAGTCACTGAGGATAAGATGCTGCTGCAGGACGGTCAGCAAATCTCCCTGAATTGTAGGGTTGCCTGCTTGTTGCGCCTCACTGTCCTGTTTTCTGTTTCTACATGTGATAAATACAAGCTGTGGCATGTGGGTGTGGAAGATCTGGAGCCGTTTAGAGGCACCTGATGGAGCTGGAGTGACTAAGAAGAAAGGAAGGTAAAGAGAAGTGCAATGTGCTTCTCTTCTGATGGGCAAAGACGCTTGATTAATTTTTAAAGCGCATTAATGTGAGGAATTCCAGATGAGGGCAGGGAGACTGCAAGGTCAAACGTGACAGCATGTCTGTTTGTAAAAGTAAAATGTGCACACAAACTGTAAGCAGAACAATGTCCCCACAGATGGACACATAAACACATCTGTTTAGTAAACTCAGAGACGTGATGTAAAAGCTGCTGCCTAATTGTCCTAATAAGGAACACATGAGAAAAGGTAGTGTCCCCACAAGGCCTTTAAGAATGTTAAAAGATCCCGTATGGTGAAAATTCTATCATGTTTCATCTGCCTTAAAAATCTGTAGGTGTATAAAAAAGGTTCAGCACATTAAAACCTGCTCACATGAATCCCAGTTTCCATGATTTTCTGTTTCTGTTGTAGGACAATGCAACGCAACAGCACCTTTGCTTTGAGTTTGGTGATATTTCCATGCATGAGGATCACTCCGAGAGAATACGCGAAGCAACAGATGTCACACATTGTCAGCTGCTTTTCTCTCATACTGATCATAGGTTGAGAAAATCTCCTCCAGTGGCAGCTCAGGTGCATTTAAAGCTAAAAACGGTGAAACTTAGAATGTTAGAGATTTAAAAAAAAAAAAAGAGGTTAAACACTACAAACATGACTAAATATGTATGCAAGCATCATTGCGAATAATGAAAATGATAGATAAATTGAAGCGGTTGTAGTGAAACAGAAATCGAAAATGCTATAAAATAACCGCAGCTTTTGGAAAGGCTGCTCAACTGGTCGAAACACTGAGGGGGCAATTAAGTCTGGACCCGAAGAAACCGAGACTTTTTGGGGAAAATGGCACAGACCATACTTGCTTCTGATTTGGATTTAATTGTAGCTTGCAGATTAGTCACTCTCCTACCTCATTACCTTTTCCTGGAGGAAAAACAAAGACATCACCCTTGACTACCAGGTTCTTTCTACCACAATTCTGCATTAAAAAGAAATGACATGCATTGCCGAGATTGTTGTAGAGCTGTAACGCTCGTCCAGGAGCAGATTGTTTTTGTTGGCATGTTAAAATGAAAACGCATTAGTGTGGCTGCAGTCTAAATCTACCCGAAGGCTCAAACTGGTAGAGGAGAACAGACACAAAGTGAAACAAAGATTAGAGGAAAAAGAGACAAAGGGACGCACTGAATTACATTTAAGCATCATACTGAGATTTAAGAGTTTAAGAGTCAAGGAGAAGAAGGAAAAATCCCATAATGTTTCGAGGATAGAGCACCTGTCAAGTTAAATTAAAATGCTATCAGAATATTATTTTTGATATGAGGTCAGGCTATAGCTGCCTCAGTCCCGGGGCTGTAATAACTCTTACTTTAATATATCAGAGGGCTCTGGCAAATACCAAATAAATTGCTTCTTTTCTTTTTAATTCCCTCTGTATAAACACAGCATTGTCTACCTCTCTGCCGATCACACAAACACAAACAATAGCCACACTCTGTTATTCTGCCTCTCTCTCACACACACACACAGCGCCAGATTAGACCTGTGTCCTATGGAATTTTCCATGATCGTACCCTCTGGTTGACCCAGAGACCCCGCTGACACAGCAAATACCAGCCGAGTGGGGCACAACACGCACACATGCATGTTTAGATGCATACATTAGCTCTCAGGCCAACACACACACACAAACCATTCACGTGATGAGCCCTTTATATTGTATGACCACCGTCTCCGCACAGGCAGGACAAAACGATAACGATGATGATGAGTTTATTTCGAGCTTTTACAAGGTAAAGTTTATACATGTTGTGAACAGTACTTTGGCAGTTTTTCTACTCTTCCAAGATGTTTTGATACAATTTGTTTGAACCTTATAAACATGTCAATACAAAAAGAGAAAGAAAAAAAAACACACAAAAAAAGAAAAACAAAAAAGCTCGAAAGGACCTCTCATGAATCCATCTGGACTCCATTCACTGGTGTAGAGTTTCAGCGAGGCATCTTCTGCAAGACTAGACCCATTCATCTGCATTCACAGAGAAAGCAATCACAGCTTTAAAGGCCCAGTCCTTGACATTTCTAAATCAACAAGAGTAGTATGCATTGCTTCTCTGTGTTATAGATTTTCTGTTCCAGCCGCTCAGGAGTCTGTGCAATACAAAAACAGAGAGGTTTTCTGCTGCACATGATATATGTCTTGGTTGCAGCAGTTACAGCTGTAAGTAATTAGGTACAAAGTAGAAGAACTGGTATGGTGATCAGATGGAAGGGCAGAGGAAAACGGATTCTTGAGCACATGGGCTAGTCTGCTTTATTAGAATAGTTTAAAATTTGCTGAGCTTCGGATGAGAAGATTGATAGCAGTCTCATATCTGTACGGTACAACTGATGATGGTTAGCTTGAAGACAAAGGAAAATCCTACTATCACGACCATAAAGGCTCAGTAATACCCCATTTAGACTGACACAGTGCGTCACTATGGGTCACACCACGTCATACGACCGCCCTTCACCATCCTCTTGTTGACTGGGGCGATTTTTGCATGAACAATGTCCTCAAAGCCGTTCAGAATACGATTAGTCATGATATGAACGAGTTCCTTAAATATACTCGGCTCAACACGTTACCTAAGAAAATAAACATTTGATTGCCTGGAGCTACTTCACAGAGTTGAACTGTACAAACAGCAATCACTTTTATTTACGTCACGTGCAACGCCTGGCTGGGCTCGTGTCTTACGTGAATGGCGTGTCTCGAGTCATACCGCGTGTCTATATGCGGTTTGAAAATCGTATAATTAGTGGGAAGTAGTCCCGTCACCTCCTGTGCTGCTGAGGCCTTACTGATGGATGCAGCAGGAAAAAACGCAAACATAGAGACACGACCGGGAACACATAGAAGCAAAGACACAGCAGTCACAGACCAGGAGAGAAAGAGGCGTACAATCAGCTGCAGCAGAATGGCAGACTTTGAATCCAACTCCAAAAGCTTTTATGCCATCATCTGGAAACCAAGAAATCAATGCGGAACTCGAACATTATCAGTCCGCCTTTGAACCATTCAGGACACAGAAAAGGAAAAAGGGCATAAAAAGAAATGCTCTTTTAATGGCACAACCACCCCGCTGTCTGAAAGTATAAAAGCTGACTGCGACTAATGTATTATTCACATGGGATTAGTGTTACCTGGGGATCTCTGGTAATTTCATCCATCTCAATATCCTCCCAAATTTCCATCTTCTTGTTCATGTGATTTCGCCATTTCTGCGAATGCTCCATAGGCCTGTTGTGTATCGGCCTACTCCTACATTTGCACCTAAAACACTGCCATAATTCGACCGGGAAAGAGGTAGAAAAAGAAAAAAGAAAAAGAAAAAAAAAACTAAAATTCCCCCAGTCACTGAGAAGCAGATTCACAAAGGACTAGAACTATGGCAGGACGTCGGTTGTCGGCGAAATATGGTAGATAATTTGCGATGGAATTTTTACTTTCCAAATTACAGACATGGCGCATTCGCACAGGCTTAAGATTACAGACATCCCCCGCAATTATTACAAATCACCACTGGTCCCGAGGTAAACCTTAAGGTCGCACATCTGCAAACACCAAGTCACACCAAGCCAGATTATGCATTTCAAAAACTAAAGAGCCCAAGAACGATAGACGCAAGTATGAAAAGAAAAACGAGGCGTCGAGATGGGACTACCACGTGAAGAAGTGGAACTTTTAACAAGTTCAGTGTCTTTTTTTCTGCTGCTCCATCTTGTTCTGCACCCCAATCCATGTCTTTTACATCATCCTTTATTGTATTCTCTGTTATTTGTCCCTCTCAACAGCTCTCCTCTTTCACAGGTTCACTCAGTTCCTTCTTCCCGACGGGGTAAAAAACAGAAAGGAGAGAAAATGTCAACGAGGACGAGGTGACACAAAGGCAATGAGAGTAAGGTGAGCTGAATACTAAGCAACAGACATTTAACTCAGTAGAAGAGAGTAAAAGCTATTACTCCTCTTCCTTTTCACACCCGTACAGACATAATTATCTTACCTTTGTGCCATTTCTCTGATTTTAATGTCAATTTTAATGTAATGCTTTAATTCTAAAGTCTGAATATGTTGCATTTATGCTGTGATTTTAATGTCAGCTCTCTTTTCTAAATGTACTTCCATGCCTCTGTAACCTTGAGATGCTTGGGTGTGAATGGTGCTACACAAGTAAACATATCTTGCCTTTAATTTGGGAGATTGATGCCCCTCTTTCACAGTAAATATGTACATATGTGGACTAGGTTTGTGTGGTTTGAAGCGCTGGTGTTTATCAGGCAGGAGAAGCCGAGTAAAAGGTGGTACTAAGTTGCCTCTTGGAAATGTGGAATCCATCGTTTTTACAGCTCAACCCACAATTAGGACATTTTGAAGAGCTACTTTGAACTACTTCTTAATCAGAGATGATGTCACTGTGGTTCCGTCACTTCAGTCCTTTTTCCATTTTCCATCGCAGATTTATGCGAGCCAGTTAAAGGTTTGAAAGACAATCACTGCAACTAATGAAAAAGTGGCCAAATTTTTTTTATCTCATAAATCTGGCAGCCTCTTCGACCCTTGAAATGAGCAGGAGCTGACATAAACCACCGTCACATTTTCACATCCGCCGTTATTTCTGTGGACTCGGAGCGCCTTGAGCCCTTTCAGCTGATGGTGACCCCAGTTATTGTGGCGTCACCGTTATTACGTGCTGAAATGAATGAAGTGGACAAGGGACGCAAACAGCTCCGGGCTCCGAGACTTTTATGCGCCGGCACAAAGTATGAGAGGATCTGCTTTTTACGCATTATGCTGCCGGTCTTGAGAACTGGAGGCAGAAAGCATTAACCTGAAACACAGAGGGCCTATTATATGGAGCTCTCTGTGTGTTTGGGTGGGTAGGTGAGCGGCCCTGAGTATGCATGTGTCACAGTCAAAGACGGTCATGGTCCTATAATTTGATGACTCACAGGCCTGATAAGCATCAATCTCTTTGATTCACGTCAGCAGCCTCGTTCTCCGTACCGGACGACATGAGGAGCGTCATGTTCATTTGCATGTGGAGATGCAGTGCTTTCCATACTTAAACACATTCATTCACTGGCTGTTTTACCTAAACTGTACGTAGGACGCAGGTGTAAAGCTGCCACTGGCCATTCAGTTCAGGTATCTTTGTCCTTCCCTTCCACATCCATGTGTTGCTGTGTTCCTTGCTGGAGGATCAGGGTTGTGCAGCAAGGCACCCCTGCTAGTTTTTTTCCGAGGATTATCCATTTTAATGACAACGCTCATCTCATGCATGGAAATGTTCCAACCAAACAATTCTATATCTCACTATTTTGACAGAACACTGAATAGTTTGCTTAGTCTGACCCGCAACAACTGTGATAAGTTTCAAGAAATACAAATGGGCTGGAGTGTTTTCCCCTATAGCAGAATGGTAGTATGGTGTAGCCAGACCATTCTGTTCTATAGAAAGGGCCGACAAAGCAAGACTACGCGTACTGTAAATGTGATGTATTACTGTTACGCAGGAGTATATAAGCTTAGTAGTGCTAACAATTGTACTACATACACCACAGGGCAAAAGTTTGGAAGTTTCTGTTCATAATGTCTTTCTTAAAAAGGTAAAAAATCATAAAATTCCAAATTCTTTGGATTTTTGGGATGTATTTACTGCATGAGCTGACTTTGTTTTCATTGATATGCACCATTTTCCTCACTTTACCTTTAGGTATACATTGATGTTACCAGGCAATTGCTGAATAAATGCTAACAAAAGAGAAGAAGGACTTAAATAGTGTTCAGCATGACAACAGAAACAACTCACGGTTTTGTCTCTGAAGCCGTTTTTGTCGCAGACGCTAATTCCCCTTCATCATGTCATTTTGAGCATCCTCAGCTGCAGAAACAAAAAGCACGCAAGTTCTCCCAAACTTTGACAGCAATAAAAAGGGGCTCACATGGGCTCACAAGTAGTGGTGTGTAAAGATTATGTTGGATACAGTACAGCACATTAACAAGACAAAACTCACCAGAGTAGACCAGTGAAGGCTGTTCCTCATTCCAAAGGCTCAAAACAACCATTTTGGGCAAACGCCCCGTCCTTCTTTTGTCCGTTTTTATATAGGAAAGCGAAAGAAAAAACACCAGGATTTAAGGATAAGGCTAATCGATTTTTTTTGTCAAGTAAGTTTTAGAGTTGAGAAGATTTGCAACAGTCACAACTTCAGTGCAAAAGTTTAAAAAAAACAAAAAAACAAAACACCAAATCACAGTTTGCATTATTCACTTTAGTTCTTTGGCTTTTGAGAGTTTGCAGACAAAAATGACAATGTTTGTCCAACATGACTGTCACTCTCATTAGCAACACAACTGCTGCTCCTACTGTAGTTTCCTCTGGTTTTACAAACGGTTCAACCGTACCACACAGTTGGTAAAAGGACGCCTTTCTCATAGTGACGGCTGCATCCACAACTCACTTGTTCTACGCTCTTGTAAGATGTCACTGTGGCCTCATTTTCAATGGAAACAATGAAGTTCATTCCAGGTTAGACTAACAGGTTAGAGCAGTTTGTGTTGGAAACATCACAGGCAAAACCATGCAGTATAACAGGGATACTAGTGTTTGTCGTGTGCACAATGATATGAATAATGTCATTCTCTGTCCTCTTTGTAAACACCATATTGTGAATGTGATCAAAATTAGGGTTAACCTGGGATGCTGCAATCTATATGTCTTTTGCATATAGATCAAGGTGATTCATTTCACACATTAAAAAAAAAAAATAAATCAAAAGAAGTACTTCACTCAAAGCGATGATTTATTCATACAGGTTCTTCTAGTCAAGAACAGGTGAGGAGTCAAAGCATAGCCTTTGATCAAACTATTTTTACCTCATCTTTTGTTATTTACCTTTGAGTTCATGCAAATTAAACTCGTTTCACTCAACTTGAAACAAAGCCAGAGTAATTATTATTGGCACACGAAGAGACAAGCACTTCAGGACACTTCTGTCTCTCTGGGTTTGACCAGACATTTGTCTCCATGCTGTAATTTATCACAGCTGTTAACATGTTCTTCTTTTATCTCGTCTGTATAGCGCTGTATTGTAAAAACACTAAAGAAGACAAATCTGTCCAGCTAAAGTCTACACTCTGCTAATTAGATTTTTTGATCAGCTTGTACGATTTGCAACTAGTTGGCAAAGCAATAGAAGTCCATGAAGTAATATCTTTGCTGTAATTAACAGAAGACAACATCAGAATCAGGTACGTTTGCACTGATTACTGCAGTTAAAGGTAGTCTGTGGGGGTTTTGACCAGTAGCAGTACCGCAGAGCAAGGTATTTACAAATACAGGGGTCCTCGACTTACATCAGAGTTCAGTTCCTAAAGTGTGTCATAAGTTGATTTTCGCCGAAAGTTTGAACTCCAGTGAAAATGTAAACAAACCCGTTATGTGCATCACGATATTGATCAGTTTACATACTTGTACAACTACAGTAACAAAAACAGTCGTTAGCTCACACTGAAACACAACTCAGCAGGAAAATACCGGCAAAAATGTAAAGTGCAAGTCTGACTGATGCTTGGGAGCCATAATGAAGTTAGTGAATGTAGCATAATCCAATGTAGCAGCAAATGTAAACAAAGCCATCTTATAGCGCTGCAGTATACAGTATTCGTCCACTCCGCTCACCAACTAATTCCAATGAAACGCCGTACGTTAAACCGAGGACCGGCTTGTAATCGGTTCTGATGTAACGGCGAAACGACATAAGTCGAGGACGTCGTAAATCAAGGACCTCATTTAGTTCCCTATTTTCTTTGTATTGTGATGTGTACGATGATCCAATTTGAAATACAATTTTGCATTTTTAAAAGAAAACTCCACGGTGTACCTTTAAGGTTCTCTGACGTCTCTAATCCCACCGTTTACTTCTTTGTGTCCTGCTCACATTTGGACAGGTCTGCCCTCTCCCCAGGGTGTCGTTACCACAGCTGATGATCCCAACTTCCTGGATACAGCAGGAAAAAGGAAGCTCGAAATGAAGCTTCATCCTGTGCAATCACGACAGACAAGAACCTCTGTGTATGATCTGATTTATTTGGAGGGCTCTCGTGAAGTTTTCATATATAGAATTTCCATACTTTTTGAGTGGATTTCTACTCAACTCTGATTAACTCTTAATACATACTTGAGGTTATACGCAAACTGGGACTCTATACTTTGTAATGCCCCAACCTAGGAAGATGCAATGAAGGCCCAATAGCAGTATGTTGCCTAATTAAAGGCCGTTATCTTTTGTTCATGCTACCAAATGTTTTGCAATGCCCTTTCATGGTGATTTGAGTCTATGTATTTAAGCTAAATTATCAAACTATTCTTCTGTTGCTATCAGTGCAGAGTTTAAGGCCAGCATCTTATTATCAGTCATACTTATGTTAAACTCTGACCTAGGAGGTTTAATTAGAGATAATCCTGATTTAGATACTGCAGCTTTTCCCCAAATGAGCCCAACCTAACCTGGCAATAGCCAGATTAATAATTGTGTAGTACTTGATAGTACTCCACAATATCAATATGGGACCACTCCATGTAAATCTGTTCGGAGGAAAGAGGCACGGATTGGACAATGCAACAGTATGTCCCGCCTCTGACAGGTTTGTTTTTAGCCAATCGCGGGATCTTCACAACGAGCGGAGCCAATTGGTAGATCAAACTCTTACCAAAACCCGTAGGTAAAAAAGCACAAACATCTTTACCATCCAGAAATGAGCAAAGCGCCTCTCGTTGTTCTTCCTTCAAAGAAGCGATAGGAGATTCAGCTAAAACTGACTTAATAGCAGCATCTACACGATCGTTGTCCTCCGTTGCCATGTTTGTTTTGATCTACTGGCGCTTGGTGTCGTCTTCACACCCGGATGTCCCGCCCCACACACGAATACTGCTGCGTGATTGGCCCGTGCCAACTTGGCTCTGTGCAAACAGTGAATGCGGGAGCGGAGCAAGATGCTTTCTTGAGAGATTTGTGAACTCACAAATATCGCGAGAAATCAACTTGCTGGCAAGGTTAAGCCTAACCCATTCCAAACTAGTTAGAGGAGCAGCAACTACAAAAAAACCTCTCATAACAAATAGCGCAAACGTTCGGATCCCATTTGTCACAGGGAAAAGTCTGCAGAGAAAAAGGGTTTTCGTGGCCTTCATGATGTATTTCCATTTGGTGATCTTTTTAAACACACAATCAGTGTTTTTACTGAAGGAGTCAGGAAGCTGTATAGTTCTTGGAAAGCCGACACCACAAACTTCAAAGAGGAGACCTTCCACCTGACACTACCTGAGCAGGTTCAAATGATCTGCACCTAATTTGGGAACTCCTGATTCTATTGTGGCGAATATGAAGGTGTGAGAAATGTCTGGACATTTTGAAAGGAGGGAATGCTGCTTTCCTTTGGGGCAGTTTAAGAGATCTTATTTGGTAGCTTTATAAACTGATTTTGACCAAGATCATTGCTGCTTTATCACACCGATTGTTGTCTGTTACGTAAAGCTTATAAATGTGAAGAACAGCTCTAGGTGTTGTGCCTCAGATATGCAGATTTATGATCTAGTGTTACCAATAACCCTTCGTTTTTAACTACAGTTGACAGTAGACTTTAGTTGTCGTTGTAGCTGTAGACTGCTGAATGTTTAGTAATACTTCTTTTATGGATCTGGGACGACGTTTCTGCCATCAGGGTTTAAATGGTGGACATACAGTAGAAGCAACAAGACGACATGGTCATCAATATCCCCCACCACATGTGATGTCTATGAGTCTACATCCAAGATAGTGATCAAGGGTCATAACTCTGTTAAATATTATTGCACAGGTCTCATTTTTGAACTTGATCAAGGTATCCATGGTGTGAAGCTACACACTAAATTTCGTAATCCTAGCTGTAATAGTTTCCGAGAAAAGCTGTCCCCTTCATCTCGGACGGACGGATGGACGGATGGACGGACCGACGGACAGAGGCCAAACCTATATCCCCCTTCTCCACTTCGTGGAGGTGGGGGATAATAATGGAGTTTAACATGTCGAAGATAAGCACAGTTCATAGTATATTTGTGTAGGTATATAGAGCCTGTACTGAACACCCTTTAACCGTCTCTTGTGTTGAAATGGGAAACTGAGTGATGAACAGTTCTAATTAGTTATGAAAATGACTACAAAATGTTAATTTCACGTGTTGCTATTACATCACATTTACTAGCAGCTCGTGTTTAAAAGAGGATCAAGTGTTTAAATAAGTTGCCAAAGTAAACAATTTACAAAATGAGTCATTCCATCTCATTTCAACAAATCTGAGGAAATTTTGTTGCATGACCTCCTCTGATCATCTCCAAACTTTTTTTTTAACTATCCCAACATAAGAATAGATTACTTGCAAAGTTTTAACATCATATGATTGCTATTTGCTAAGTTATAAAATATTTAAATCCCTATTTTTCCACTCGGAAATTGATATTTTAGGTAGAAAGGCTTGATTTAGGAAGATAATACTGGGAACTGACTGATGATATAGACTTACAAGTGATCTGAAGGGTTCAAACACCTTAACAATAGAGCAGGAAAAAAAAATTTGGAATGAATATACCCATTTCTCTGTGGTACAGGGCAATTTAAAAATTTGGCGAAAATGGCATTTTTCAAGAATTTAGGCATTTTTTTCACAAATTTTAATAAGTAACAAGGTTCATATGTTATAAAAATCTCAAAGTACCTTAAAAGTTCTCTCTAACCTAAAAAT
The DNA here is from genome assembly GCF_021347895.1 of Acanthochromis polyacanthus. NCBI lineage: Eukaryota > Metazoa > Chordata > Actinopteri > Pomacentridae > Acanthochromis > Acanthochromis polyacanthus. The sequence continues at coordinate 1,494,181 of NC_067133.1, read as the reverse complement.
ATCCAAGAGCTAGCTAGTCTCCTTAGACCTCAAAACGATGCCTATTTATGAAACAGACTGAAAAACACCATACATATATTGGCACAGAAACCAATGTGGGACATGGAGTAGAAACATGAAACTTTGTCTGTATAACAATAAACATCCGAATAATTGATATCTGAAGTATCAACATTGTTTCTTGAATCCTTCATGGCCAATTTAACCAAGAAATGCACTATGTTTTATAGGCGTTTTTTAGGAATTCTAACTAATATATTGCAGTTAAAATGAGTTATATTGCCTTAGGTCCCATGTAAAACATGTAATTTGTCCCCAACTTATCACACCACTATTTCTGTCCTTTGAACTGCTTGAATTTCTCTGAAATCAGGCCATCATCTGCACCAGATATGTGGTACTGTCCGCCACTGAATGCCACTGATCTTTCTTCAGGTACATACCAAGGGTCAGTCTGACTGTCTTCTGACATGCTGCTCTCTTCACAGGTTTCAATTTTCTTGTAGCATTGAGGACAGACCTTCATGCCAGGCCTCACATTCATATACCCTTTTGACTGTAAAGTTTTGGCTGCCTGTATGTCAAGAGAGCGGAGACTTTTCCTGACACTAGCCTTGTGACATCTGAAAGGGTCGCAACATGCTTTCTGTAAAAATTCATATTTGTTCAAATACAGTTTTTCATGATGCATGCATACTGAAGCATCTGCAGGTATTTCAGACCCACTTCGCATTAACAGAAGTTCTTGTTCATTGTCTGTGTAGGTACAAAATTTCCGCAGGCCCGTCTTCCTGCAGTAAGTTGTCTTATGGCATTCCTCTGAGGAGGCTGTCCTGAGAATGCAGTCTGGGAGTGATGCCATTTCTTCTTATTTAGTTACTGTATGAAAGAAAAAACAATGTCTATATAATAATTAACTTCAGATATGCCCTTTGTAACTTATACTACGATGCTGATGCTTCAGATTCATCTTTCATCTTTAGTTGGTCATGTAAATGGTTCCTAAAAACAAAAACGAGGATCAAAATATATAGTAAATTGATTCAGCAGTTGCTCATCTTTGGCACAAGAAACAAATATGAAAGTAAGTTCACACATACTTCACACATACTAGTTCCTCCAAAAAAAATTTGAACCGCGTACCATGTATCCCACATGCACTTTTTAATGCCTAAAGTTAGGCTATTTTGGGTCTACACCTGAGTTCAACAGCCTATAAATCAATAAATAAGCTTTATTTTAATGTTTTAAAACTTTTACCTTATGCAACTTTCATTAGTAAAGAAGAAAATTCATTCTTTCAATGTCTTTTCACAAGAATAAGTCCTAAAATAGAGGCATGAAAAACCCAAAATAAAGTCGCCCATGAAATCATAAGGATATTTTGGGAAATTCCACAGTCCAGTATTTTTTTATTTTCATTCATTTCTATACTTTTCTCACCAGAAGGGTAAAAGTTTTGGAAGGGGAAAAAATTCTGACCATGTAAAAGGAGTATAAATTGCTTTTTTTAGTAGTTTAAAACCCTAAAATCATAGGCGAGGATTAAGTTTGGACTGACTATGGGTATTAGATTAGATCATTACTGCTTATACTGTATGTTTATAACCATAATACTTTGCATTTGTTAATAAAATTACCCAAATAAAGCCCAAAAAAATTTTTGGGAGGATCTGAGAAAGTGGTGCAACAAGCATTTGTTGAATTGACATGGAATGACTCAAATGCAATGTTACATGAACAGAACGTCCTTTAAAAACTGTTCAAAATGTGATTGTTTTCTACTTTTCTTTGATGTTTTCGGTGGATATTACCAGATTCAATCCAATAAATCCGGTAAATGAAAGCAGCCTCGGTTTCTCCGTGGTAGCCATCAATCAGCTCTCTTTACTCTCTTCACTGCATTAGACGGTGAAACTAAAGCTGTGGTGAGCAGCTACAGAGCCATTAAGTCTCTGTGTGCACTACATCACACGAACAAGACGCTCCGAGTGAGGCAAATGATTACGACTGCAATAAGACCAATGGACCTGAAAATGAGACGAAAACTGCATCTCTTGGCCTGCTTAGTACATGGTTATCTCATCGATTGGTAAATTACCCAGCAGTTAATGATAATGTTGAACTGAACTTTGCAGTGAACCTGTTCCACAACCAGCCTCATTTATGTCTACGATGTCAGGGACCATAACACAGAGAATTCAGCACAAGTTGTTAGATGTGAAAGGAGCTGCAATAGGTGGAACACAATACAGTTATTTTTTAAAATCCCTTGTTATGTAGGGTTTTTTCAATCAGTTTTTATATAAGTTTAAATCAGCTTTCATATAGTTTTTTATTCCCAGATTTTATATTGATTTTTTTAGTTTTTATATAGGCTTTTAAATCAGTTTCTATACAGGTATTTTTTATTATTTTATGTAGATTTTTTATCAGTTTTTATATATGTTTTTATCAATTCTTATATAGTTTTTTAATCTGTTTTTATATACGTATTTTTATCAGTTTTTGTATAGGTTTTTATTAATTTATATATACGTTTTTAAATAAGTTTTTATTTGTTTTCATATTTTTTATAGATTTTTAACAGTTTTTATATAGTTTTGTTAGCTTTTATATAGATTTTTATCAGTTTTTATGTAGGTTATTTAAGAAGTCTTTATATAGATTGTTATTAGTTTTCATACAGGTTTTTATTAGTTTTTATCTAAGTTTTTATTATCAGATTTTAGATAGATTTTTCTTAGTTTTTTTTTTAGAGGTTTTTATCAGTTTTATGTATAGCTTTCATACAGGTTTTAATTAGCTTTTATATAGGTTTTTTAATCAGTTTTTATATAGGTTTTATTAGTTTTTATATAGATTTGTAGCAGTTTTTATATAGGTTTATATTTGTTTTCATCAAATTTTTTTTATCATTAGATTTTATATAGATTTTTATGTAGGTTTCTATTAGTTTTCAAACAGGTTTTTATTACTTTTTTATAGCTTTTTAATCAGTTTCTATATAGGTTTTTATTACTTTTTTATAGCTTTTTAATCAGTTTCTATATAGGTTTTTATTACTTTTTTATAGCTTTTTAATCAGTTTTTATTACTTTTTATATCAGATTTTACATAGATTTTCATTACTTTTTGTATATGTTTTTAGCAGTTTTTATATAATTCCTGAACATCTTCATTTAGCTAGATAGACGCGTGGGGAAAAACAATGCAACTTTATCATCTGACCATGTCTCAAGTGTCCATGTAGCCTTAGTTTATCTTTCTTTATAAAACTCAAACGTAAAATGTGCTTACATGACATCAAGATGAACAATAAAATCAGTGAAAAGTCTTCTTAGGCAAAATATGACACCACACGTCGCAGGATCAGAGTGAGTTGTCAACCAGACAACATGTAAACAAACAGAAGCAAGAGAATGTGTTTATCCTAGTTCTGTTTGAAATGGGGCGCAAGGGGGAAACCAAAAATCTGTCAAACGTATTCAGTGGTCTCACAGGTGCAACTGACAATTAACAGCTCTGTTTGTTTGTGGGTAGCGTTATGTCATTCTGCATTCCCGTACATTCATAGATCTGGCTGCTCTACTGTGCCCCGCGCTTTAATTCACACGTATTTGCACAGATTCTTTTTCTGGTTGTTGTTGTTTTACGTTAGCTTTGTGATATTTTGTGCACAAGCTGCATATAGTACATTAGTGACTTTTGCTCAGGCATGTCGTTTTGAATGTTTTTAATGTCCTTTATGGATTTGTGTTGTTGCAATAATGGTGTTTGGTTTTAATAACTAACCTGCAGTACTCCTGCCTCATTTGATGTGCCAGTCGTAAGAATTGTTGATGCTAACAGCAAATCGTTCACAAAGTAAAATCCTGTGGGGCATCAGGTCACTTTTGGTTCACGGAAGGGCTGGTAGGTTATTTCTGCACTGCTGACCAGTCAGTAATCAGCCCACACTAGTCCCTGCTGTGCTGTCCATGCACATCTTCAGACCTTTTCTCCTGCAAGGAGAGGAGTTGGAGCAGGCAGCTTATTACACGGGGGCTTTTCTTTTTCATTTGTTACTGTCAGAATAGACGAAGACCACCAATGAATTAAAAACTGCCTGGATCAAAACATCCCTTACTATTAGAAGACAGCAGGGATGAGAACCAGCATCTTTCCATGTGTTGCCAGAGATTGAAAACGAGAGTAGGCAGAGCAACAAACACAGGAAGAGAGAAAGCAGGCCAGGAAGAGTGAAAGACAAAGACAAACTGTGTTTAGGCTGGAAGGACAAAGAAAACAAAAGAGTAAAAAGAGACGTTTGTCGGGACGTACGCTGCTGTGAGGTCCCCAAACAATATAGCGTTCTCTAAGTGAAAGACACATTCATTGCTTCTGACAGTTTGGACTGAAACCGCTGATTTATTGCTTCCTGTGGGAAAATATTTCCTCCAACTAACTACACCCACACTAAAATAAACCGAGATAAGATGGTATATAATATGCATTTCTGTTTAAAATATTACACACTCAACTGCACCATAAATCAGAGCAGAAACTTTATAAATCAATAATTGCACTCTAAATAGCGAGGAAGACATCATCAACGAACTTCTGAGCAGGTGGCGGGTTTTTTCTATACTTCACCTGAGGCAGACAGCAAACAAATATAGCAATCCCCACACAGCCCTCATACAAACAAAGCAACGTGATCTGTCTCATTGTGTACATACAGCACTATCACCTAGCTGTACTTTACTAGGTGTTTACAGAGCAGGTCCTCTTTCACACCCTGTTACATAACACCGGTAAAAGTAAAAAAGGCTACAAGAGAGGAGTTTTTGCAGAATGAGAAGTTACCTTTAAATAAGCGTGGCAGGAGCTTGTAACCGAAAATAAGCTCATACAAAATAAAGTTGACTTGCGTAAATAAATAGGTCTTATTCTGCAAGGTAAATGTTTTTATACACAATTTTGAAAGAGTTCCAGCAACTCAGGAATTTTAAGTCGGCAGTATTTGGCTAAATCCCTGCTTAGGCTCTAGTAATATTTTGTAAATAAAACTAAATATTTTTATGATATGTTAAGGCCACTGCTTACTGTATGATCTTTGGCTGTCCCAGACGAAACATAACAATTTTGAGAGAACTGTGGCGATCTCTTTAGTCTTGGCTCTAAATACTACGTCGCGCTGTCAGACAGGAGCAAGTACAGCCGTCGTCATGGTTTTGTGACCAAAGACAAGCTGTGATAAAATTCTGCCAGCGTCAGAAATTTGGGGTGATCATCTCACAGTGTGACGTCAACTAACTAACCAACAGAAATGCAGAATAAAATGACGTACTGATCAGCTAAACCCAACAGAACGCATCAAAACAAGCATGTGGGATTTAAACAAAGAAGACAGCCGAGTAGAGTTGTGGCAGCAGAAGACTTTTTGACGTGTGCTCTAGCTCGTACCACAACCGGACAAAAAAAGACGAAGCATGAACGGTCGTGGCTCGCATCCATAGTCTCATCCTCCTTTTTTTTGGATTTGTCTCCAAACACATAAATGTCACCAGGGCGAGGGCTCCGTTCATGTTTGTCTAGTTTCCCTGTGATTGTAGGAGCTCTGTTTATGCTTCTGTTCTTTACTTTTCATGGATGGACGGGGCACGCTTATGATGTTTTATTCTTGCACATTCACGCCGACCCACATCGCACAGTGTGTCGAGGCCTTTGGGAGTCTACAGAGCTGAAGATAATGTCTTCAAATGTTTATCCAACTACAGATATTCCATTCAGAATCATATAAAACTGAGAAACTAAGCAAATCATCACATGGGTTGAAGCTGAATTTTGCAAATCTTTTAGTTTGGTTTTCTTGACCAAAACAACTAATCAGAACATTTGCCGGCATTTCTTGATTTGAATCGGTCTTAACCCTTTTGAGCGTACAAAATGAGCCTATTGCATTTCTTTGCAATGAAAATATTAAACTAAACTTTCTCTTGGGAAATACTGAAAGACATCGACACAAGTTGTTTGTTCCAAGTACAACATTAACACGCTTAAAACAGCACTGCAAAGGTTCCGTTGATGTCGTTTGACTTTCTGTCAGTAGTACACTTAAAGTACTATACTTATTACTAGCTTTTGAAAGTACCCAACAGTAATTTTTCTTGCCACTGTCCCCTTAGGGCTTTCTCTGGGGGTTCAGGTATTTGAGTTCTGAAAGCATCTTGAGAATTGAAAATTGAATTAATACAATCAGTTAATAACTATAAGAACTAACAGAAACTCAACCAGACGTGTCATGGAAGCAGATCTCTAATGAAGCTTTATAAGAGCACAAATGCAAAGGAATGATCAACACATGAAGCTGTGAACCCAAAAGTCAAAAATAACTTCATGCAAAGTTCAACTGAAGCTAAAATAGCGCTCTCTTACCACAGAGACTGTAGCCTAGTCAGTCCAATCGCTGGGACAAACGGAAAACAACTCCTTATGGTGCAGCATCACATCACTTGTTTGGTTGAAACAGTAAGCAGAAATCTGATTACTGACTATCTTCATGCTAACATGTGATTTTCAGTGTTGTAACTTCATTTCTCAATATAACCACACTGCTGACACGCAGAGTCAAGGATTGGGCCATCCTGTCTTATTTTGCTTGTTCTACCCCCAAGAGAACCACAGAAAAAGAAGCCAACCGTGTCCATGAGGATCTCAGATGCACACAGTTGCAGCTGAAGTTTATTCAAAGTGAGCACGTATCCGCATGCAAATTTTACGGATTAGCAGTTCAACAAAGTGGCACCTTTCATGTCCCTTCCCACATACAGTATTTCCTGAGGTGTAACCTAGAGTGATGTACTGATAAGCTCTGATATGCCTCCAGGGGTCATTCAAGTCGTGTTTCACAAATGTGGGTGGAATTTGCTCCTTTCAGGACGCAATAAATGTGCACACAGTTTACAGAGATGAACAAACACAGACAGGCTACAACAGCGCAACTCCCTTCCTTTTATCCCGTTTTATCTTCCGGCTTCACCTCCATATTTTCTCTTCAAACCTCTGCTCACTTTTACTGCCAACTGGTTCTGCCTTTTGCACACACGCAAAATAAACACGCTTAGCGATCAAACAGCCACATGCTTCGGTCAGGTGTTGCTTTTAAAGCGGCTAATGGACAAACGAGAAATCCATTTCAAGATATTGGACGTGACCTCGGTGCAGTTGTCCAATGTGAGAATTTGGTGCTTTTTCTGTATTATGCGGATGTAAGCTGAGCATTTTGGCGAGTTAAGAATAGACTGTCTTACTGTCAATGTGGTGAATACAAAGCTACAACCATTAGTTTAGACCAGCATAAAAACTGGAAGCTAGTGGAAATATCTGGCTTTATCCGAGGTTAACAAAATCTCCCTTTGTGTATTTTGTTTTTGTAATACTGTCTGATTTGCTGTATGTGTAACCTGTTTTTGTTGTTCATCTTGTTGTATGCTCCCTCTTCACCAAGTCGTTATCGAAAATGAGAACTAGCTCTCAACTAATTAACCTGGTAAAATAAAGCTTAAACAATTTTTTTTAAAAATCTGACCTTCCCTGAAAATTCATTCAAATCCATTTGTCCGTTTTTGAGTAATATTGCTCACAGACAGACAAACCAACATCGATCGTCACATAACTCCGCCACGGCTCCACCTCCTTGAGTAATCGTCTTTCAGACAATAGTGTTCATCCAGCAGTTTGTGTTTTGCCCTTTCCTATTTCAAGGGAAAAGGCCACTGTGCACAAACCCAGCTCCATAAATAAATGCTCTTCCCAGTTAGGTGTGGAACAACTTGACTGGCTCGTACTGGACCCTGACCTCAAGTCCGTTCAGCACCTTTGGAATTTATTGGGAGGGAGACTGCAAGCCAGACTTTATGACCCAACATCGTTAATGTCACTGTGGCAAAATGGGAGCACATTTGGACAGCCACCGCCAGAAATGGGAAAAAATTAAGTCAGAGACCAGAACAGTGGAGGCAGCTATTGCAACCATTTGTTGAGGAGTCCACATATCTTTGCCCTAATAGTCTTCCCGCTTCCTCCCACCACTGCCTCCCCTTCTCCCTTTCATTGTCAGTGCTTTATTGTCGACAGCCAGCGCTCACGAGGGACTATTACAGCAGATCATATTGCACAACAACATCCAAGGCCTTCACAACAAGCACCATCTCCTGGCTTTATAGCCGTTAAAGGCCCAGCCATAAAAAACAACCTGCTGGGCTTTCACAGCGGCACAACGCCTCAGTGAGCAGCACATCTGACATTCGGAAAGGCGTTTATGATTTGGCCTTGATTTTCTGACGTTGTATTACACGAGCCGCCCGACAGCCGATACATTAACTCACATTACTGTTTAATGAAAACAATGAAAGGAGCGCTCTACTCCTTCAATAATGCTGGATTAATGTGCGGCATTAAAAAAAATATGAGTAGTAAAATCAGTGCAGCAAAGTCGGGCATGGCATCTTGTTCCTCGTCCAAAGCTGGTGCCTGCATTAGCTACGATGCAACTCAATGACCTACAGTACATTCAGAGATTTTGGTGTACTTCTAGCCTCAAGCAAAACTCAGAAGTGGGCTGCAGAGGTCTTTACAGGTTTTTTTTTTTTTTTCATTTTTAAAATTGTAGGTTTGAGACCAACACTAAGGACTATTTATCAGTCTACTACAAGTTGTGTACACCTTCGTTTTACTGTGCTATCCAACACCTGTACACAGAGATGAAAAATTGGTGCAGTTTTGCTTCAACTTTTAAGCCAAGTGTGTTGTTGACCGATGCCGTGGCTACACTGAACACACAACATATTATTAAACTGCCTCTATAACGCTATGTTTCCACTATTATCAGTAGTTTTTAATCACCAGTAGAGAAGATTGTGGAGATCTGCTTCACAAACGTTAAAATAGACCAGTCTCTTAACTACAATTTTAGGAGTTTCAATCGGCTCTTTTACAGAAAAATACATCAAAAAATAATTTTTTAAAAATTACTCTACCAGTCAGTGAATTGCATCCAATGGAATCAGCGACATGAATAAAGTTCTTCCTCCAGCTCCCTCTGTCCAGCATTACAGACAAAAGTTCTTTGCCGTCCAGACCAGTGTCTTTTTCTAGCACCTTCCTTAATGGCGTGCTGGGCCTGCCAGGCCTTCGGATAGTATCAGGTTTCCATAACAACGACCAGCTGCTTCGTTGTGTCTCACCACATGTCCAGCCAGGGCTAGTCCACGTTGTCTAATGATGGTTGATCAGCATGGATGTGAGCCATATAGCAACTTGTTGCTGAGGTGCGATTTCCAGGAGATGTTTTGTACCCTCTGTAACATTCAAAGTCCCATGGATTCTTTTTGAGAGAGTCTTTGTTAGTGACCAGGAGTGAGATCCAGAGAGCAAGATGGTTTCCACTGACACCTTGAATACAGGGAGTCCTCAGTTTACGACATCATCAACTTATGACGTTTCAACATTACATCAGAACTGGTTACATGGAACTGGTTGGCAAGTGGAGCGGACGAATACATCGTCATGCGCTGCTATAAGACGGTTTTGTTTAGATTCTCCGGTTGTACACCAGCTTGGATTGTGCTACATTCTCTAACTTTTTGTCCTTCATTATGGCTCAGACTCTTCTGATGCATGACTCATACATGCATGGAAGTCGTTGATATTCATGACTTTTTTGAAGAATTGATCTATATCTTGATGCACGTAACGGCTTTATCTACATTTCGCTGGAGTCCCAACTTACACTGAAAATCAACTTACGTCAATCCATAGGAAATGAACTCCGATGTAAGTCAAGGATTACACTACCATACCATCAGTATCATGGAAATGACTGCTTTATACCAAACATGGATACCAGTTTGGGGTTTTGTTCCTTCTTCTGGCTCCAGCTGACAGTTGCTTCATAACTTCATCCCATACTTAGTCGACTGTCATCTGTAGAAGCTAACTTACACATATGACACAAACTTGGCCAAAACCTTCACAGCGCTGTTCTGCTTCCAAAACCTGAACACACAACAAAGCCAAAACAGCAGCTCGACGCCTGCCTAATTTGCCTGTGACTCACACAACAACGGCGTACATGCCCTGCAGGTGTAGTGACGAAAAAGACATATTCTGCATCATATGTGCTCTGCGAATGGTTTGCATACATGTTAAGTGTTCGGTGTAGCCAAATGCTGATGGTGTCAAAACTACAGGAGAACCTCAGAAAAGCAGTAAAAAAATTAGCACATTTTGGGGGAAACATGCTGCTGCTTGTTTCTGAACTGACAGTGATGTCTAGGTGTGAACAGTTACTGAATTCAAAATCAAAACGAAGCAACATGTCTGATCTGGGGTTTAATCTGTTGTGTTAACACTTTTGCAAATTTATGTAAACGTTCTTCTGTGACAGTTATGCTTTTGATAGTGTCTCGTGGTTTTGGACGAAGCTTTTTGTTAGTATGGGAGCATAAATGACTTCTTCTTCGACGTCCGTTAGTTACACTGCTATAGGCCGAGGCTGCTCTTTGATGCACTGAGTCTTCCTCCATCTACCTTTGTATTTACTATATATACCGTTATTGCAGTCCTTTATCCGAGTGTCCCTGGTCCCAGAGCTGGATGCTACAGATCTGTGGTTGCTGTCCCACCAGCTGTTTTAGTCTCCACCATGTCCACCGTAGGATGCTGCTGCTGACCTTCCTCCAGCCCACTGTTTCCAGCTGTTCATTTCCACCAGTCAACCCTGCATTGCCCTCACTTTACAGGATATGCTCTTCTCCATACTGTTTGAATTTTATTACCAGCTATATATGTAGTATATTTCATGCCAGAGCCGTACAACATAACAGTAAACTTCCGAATCAGTTTCAGTGTTGGCTTCTACTTTGTATGTATCATCCCTACCTCTTCTGTCCCTCTCAACCCACCAGCCAGCAGCAGATGGGTCCCCCCACACAAAGAGCCGGGTTCTGCTCAAGGTTTTTTCCTGTTAAAAGTGATTTTTTTTTCTTGCCACTGTCTCCTTAGGGCTTGCTCTGGGGGTTCATATAGAATCTGTAAAACGCCTTGAGACAACTTGAACTGTAATTGCCGCTATATAAATGAAATTGAATTGGTAAGGCTCCAGCATGTGTTTTGAAAAGCACAGTGAACTAAAACTTGTTGGGAAATCTTACTATGTGTCAGAAGAACTGCGATTAGATATTTTCGGCAAATCATTCAGGCCTTGCAACGTTCCAAAACCTCAGTTTAATTGACATCTGATGATGAAAGCACTACATAATTTCCTCAATCCCATAAATGTTAGAGTATATTATGTATGTACAGTCATGGACTCGGCTGTATTGTGGTAAATCTTCATGTCAGAGTGACTGTTATGGTTCCAATGCTGTTATTTCAAATGGATAATAAGAATTTCTGCTACAAAACTCAAAGCAATCTCATGATTTCTACATTTGAGAAGCTTTTCATGCCAACACAATGAACAACACAGTGATCTATAAAATGGACCAAGGACATTTCGGTCTGCTTGGGAGGAAAAAGCATTCTTGAAATGAAAATATGCAGTGAAATCTCAGAATTTCACTCATTGTGAGTACGAGATTTTCTCACTCAAAGGGATGTAAAGTCTTGTCAGTCGTGAACAAGCTAAAACACGCAGTATTACACGTTACATGCAAGTGTTGGTGCCCCCCGTGAGTCTGCTAAAATCAGAAATGTTAATCTGAGCGCAGATCTGAGGAGGAAGGGGGCACTACAGCCTTAAGAATCAGCCACATCCTGATTGAAACCGTGTCACTTGCACTCATTACAAATCTGGGACTTTTTCAGCCCGACTTTACCTATTTTTCTGCCCCACAACACCACCTGATGATCGTCTTGTTTCTACCAACACATAAGGCCTCAGAAACACTGCTTTTCCCTCCACCCTTTGCTCTCCCGTATGGCACACAAACAGCCTTCCAGTAATGAGTCTCAGATAAAATACTAACAACATCCTGCAGCTCTTCAACTCCTACAGAAGCTCATCTTGCAGCACTTCATTAGCTCAGACTGGGGGGCGGTGTGGAGAGAAAGCCCGTTTTCAAGCTTCTGAACAAAAGCTTCAACATACATACTTAGGACTGGCTCAGACTGCTTCTTTTTTTCTTTTTTGCCTCCACTTTCTGAGGAAACGAGCGCCAGGAAAACGTAACCCGTAATGGAAGACAAAAACTGTGGAACTTAAACGCAGCCCCACTTTCACCATTAACCACATTTAATAAAGTCAAATAAAGTTATTTTTCGTTCTTTTAATACAACTTAAAGTAAAACTTGACAGCTGCTTTAATAAACAAGAGAACTTTTAGCTCGCTGTTGATATTAACCCACGCGACGTTAGCGGAGTAAACAGTTTGTTTGTCGGAGCATCTCTCACCTTGTTTCCTCCAAATTTGAGCGCTCAAACTGAAGAAACGTCCAACGAGAGGAAGAAAACACTCTGGGGGGAGTTTGATGAAGTGTCCACTGTGTGTTCCCGGACTTTAGCTGTGTCAGGGATGAGCTCCAGTTTCCAGTAGTGAACCAGAGTAAATACCTTCTTCTCTTTCACGGCTCGGGTCCTTTTTTTTTCTCAATGATGGGCGTGACTCGGTTCCCAGTGACGTCACATGTTACCGTAACACACACGATAGTGCGACGACAAAAACACGCAGCCTACCGTAAAGACTCATCACAACCCGCAAAGCATCCCATATGAACAATATTCAGATTATCTATCTATCTATCTATCTATCTATCTATCTATCTATCTATCTATCTATCTATCTATCTATCTATCTATCTAGATATCTATCTATCTATCTATCTATCTATCTATCTATCTATCTATCTATCTATCTATCTATCTATCTATCTATCTATCTATCATTTTAGTTTTATTTTATTTAACTTTTTTGGTCATATTTTTTTCTATATTTGAGTCTTACACTCAGTTTAAAAATCCATACAAAAATATCGTAGAGGGAGGAGGAGGGTGCTTTGACATGGATATATCACCGATTATCTAATATATGTTTATTTATTTCATATTTTGTTTGTAAGAATGTACATAAAAAAGATAAGATAATCATTTATTGCTCCGATGCCAGGGGATATAGCTGGAGTAAATAATTCTACTTCGTCCTACTCCTTTTAGGATAAGTTGGGGTATTATTTGTTGCTTTGCTTTGTTTTGTTTATTTCCCTATGTTTTATTTTGTTTTGTTGTTGTTTTTGAATATATTTCGATTTGTTTTTGTGGCTTGTTTTTCTCACATGTCCACAATAAAAACATTCATTCATTCATTCAAGTAAAAGTGCATGTACAGCAATGTAAAAGTACTTCCTTACAAGCATTAAAAAATACTAAAGTAATACTATTGGCGCTAGCAATTTACAAATACTCTAGGTAAAAGCCCTGCATGAAAATTTCTACTCAAGTAAAAGTACAGGTAAAGTGACACAAAAATACTTGATTAAAATCAATAGAAAATGTTTATTATTAGTAATAATACAGTAAACAGTATTCTTTATGTTTATAAAGGGGTACAGCAGAATAAGCAAGGTGTAAATAATAAAATTAATCGAGGTTGAATTCTGTTTAGCTGTTCCAATTTCAGGTCCTGCTAGTGTTTACTCTCTTGACTAATGTTAAAGTTTTTTTTCTTTGGGCTTCCATACAGTTTGGAACAAAGAATGATAAAGCAAAAATATCCTTATCAGTGACTAAAAAAGGAAAGAACTGGCACGTGTCATTTGTTAATGCCATTTTATGTTTTTAATTGTGCATCTGTTGTACTTGTAGCTGAACATTTATACCATTAACCATGATTTTAAAAGCAAATGGAACCGGAGACAAGACTAAACATGGAACACCTCCTACCAATCAGCAGAGGGGGACATAGCTGCTTTTTCAGCTAAAAATGAGAATTAAGTTTCTGTTATTTCAGAATGCTATCTTTTTCTCTGGGTTAACACTAAATGTAATGTGATTCCCTGCTGCGGAAACAATACAGCCGGCTAATATACAATAATTGCCCTATTTTAATTGGTCTCTTTTATCACGAACACACACGACGGATCCTTTTTGCAGCATCCATGACGTAAAATCAAAGAGAGCAGAGGCGTTGACTTTACCTCAGCAATGAGACACGAGGACTTCACAAAGGTACAGCTGAGGTTTGACCGCCTCTCATCTGCCCTTCAGCTGACAAGAAACACACCTCATGAAAAGTGACTTTAAAGAGGAGAGACTGACTCATCACAGCCGCAACGCTGTGAAAGAAGATAATAGGAGGCTGAATACCAAAGAGCAGCATTCATCAGCTGGACAACTGGTCTGACACGAGGTATTCTAACGTGTTACAGAGCAACATATGAAAATCTTTAAAGACACCGAACAGCCCTTAATCAGTGAGGCTCGATGAGAAAATCAGCCCTTTTTCTTGCATCTTCTACATGTGCTTCAGTGATTGCAAAGCATCATTTTGGTAGAATATAATGCAGCTGTCTGGTACCAGATGGGTCAATATACAATCTAGGGATTTTTGAAGTCCATGAGATATATCTTGCACACATTTTTATCAAAAAGTAAAGAAAAAAAATGCTTTTATCTTCATTATGATCATTTCTTTACAAATTCCATAATTATTTATGATGGAAACAATCATTTATTACTAAAAAAAAATGACTGCATATCACTAAAATGTCAACAAATAACCATCCAAATTTAACAACCACCTTCTAATGTGCCTTCTTTTTGTCATTTTGCATATCGTTTTGTCATTCTCTGTCTTGTTTTTGTCATTTTATATATCAGTTTTGTCATTTCGCATCTTGCTTTTCTGATTTTGTAGTTTTCTGTCTCGTTACCATTTTGTATCAGTTTTGTCGTTTTGTATATTGGATTTGTCATTCTGCATCTTGGTTTCGCAGTTGTCGGTCTAGTTTTTGCCATTTCCTGTCTCGCAATCATATATTGACCCAGATGTTCAAAATAATTTTAAAAGACTTACACACAGAATGTCATTTTTTTTGTCACACTTTTTTTTTTTAGCCTGATACCAAAATGATTTTTAATTTGCTGTAACTTGTTGGCATCAACCACCTATTCCCAAAATGCACTATTCAAGTTTTCTCCAGTGGATTATCAAAAAGCAAATCCAGAGAATCGAAGCTTTTTAATAGTTTTGTTTTGTACAGTATATCCCATTACATTGATGCTCAAAGTGGCTTACAGAAAAAATCCTGCTGAACAAAAGCAAGATTTGGACTTAGACTGTGATACCCAGAGTGGACATAAAATTTATGTGCACTTTTGAACAGATGTGTTTTGTTTTTTAATGCCCGACAACTTCATGTGTCTATCTCTTATACTTAGGGAGTTATGAGGGCTCAAAAATGCCAAAGCAATTCTGTGCTTCAACGGCCTCCAACTCTAAAAACATGCTAAATATGAAGATGAAATTTTGCATGGATTTATTAAATATAATACAAATATTGTACAAAAAAAATCAGCTGGCTTTCAGGGGTAGAGGTGGGAGACACTGGTTGAGCTTTTAGTGGAAAGATCTTTAAAAATGATGCCATAAAAAAGAAAAAACACAAATTAGGCTTCTTTCTTTTAGCTGCTTTGGAGCAAATAGTGCAAGATCATTTATTCACAACAGAAATCACTGTTCAGCCTCTGAAAATAGTTGTATGTTTTCTAAAGCATCTTTCTAAAATACTGGAAGATTATCTTTGTCATCAGGATCTCTTGGATATATGCCACCCACATTTTTTTAAGAGAAAGCTTCAGAGATGAGATAAACAAGAGTTTTGATCCTGCATATTTTAATCTTATTCTACAAACCAAAAGTCAGCGTTTCATTTTGACCATTGCTTTAATCTGTCTCTTTGAAGTCCTAAGAAATGTGTAGAAGTGCAACACTGAGTCACAAACTGCTGAAACAACGGCATATTGGGAATGAAAACAAGGCTCAGGTTTATGACAATCACAATGAAAATGTCAGAACAATGTAAAGTAGTCGTACAGCGGGGGCAGTCAGACTGACTCAGTCTTTACAATCACCCAAATTAAACTAATTTATTGCATATACAACGTCTGAAGATTTCCTTTGAGTCACCTTTCCAGGGCCGGTAAAGTGAGAAATGCTCTCCCCTTTTAACAATGAATATGCAGTTTTCACAGTCACTCTTACATTTTCAGAGCTATGTCATGTATAAAATCTAACATTTGCTCACAGACTGATACATCGGATGCAAAAAAACAAACAAGTCGAACAAAATGCGGTAAAATTGATAAAGTACAACGTTGCTCTCTGACAAAGTTACCATCAACACCATCGGTCTTCCGTGAACAGATCTCGCTAACATTTGGCACTTGCTAGGTGCTAATTTCAGACCCTGTGTGCACATACAGACGCTCACGCAGACACACCTGCATGCACACAAGGCGGCTGATGTTTGTGTTTGGAACATTACTTTCTCATTTCATCTACAGGCCGGCATAAAAATCTAATCTGGGCCAATATTTTAAAATCTGGACAAACAAATGGACATTTCTCTACATTAGCAGCAATATTACAGCCAGAGAGCAGCAGACACACAGGACTGCAGCCGTTACCATTAAAACCTCTAAAATAAGGAGCCAAGCACCTCTCCTTTCCTCTTGGAAGAATTATACACGGGCAACACTGGAAACAACATAGAAAGGCTGCTTTGTTTAGGGTTCTGACCATATTTTTAGACTTTCAGTAAGTCCTACATAACATGAGCTGTCTGTAAACGCTGTGTTGCGGTGAGCACTGACCCAGTGGTTTACTGCAACATGTTGGTGTTTCTCTACTGATGTACAGTCACTAGTTCAGTTATTGCACAGAACAAAGGGATGGTTTCATGAATGTTGAAAAGGAAAATTCCAGCCGCTACTGAATAAATGACCTCTCTACATCGTGCCTCAAAGTTCCCTGTGTATAATTAGCTCTATCTGAACCTACTAGCACATTAACTCATCTCTAGATTGACAGGCCTGAACTTGTTCTTGAGTGTCTATTTTACAAACTGGAAATGACTCTGAATTCAGTCTTTGCTCAGAAAAGGGACAAGGATGGGTGATCTTCCAACTAGGCCTACGGACAGCATAGAATAGACATACATGTAGAGAGAATTTATATATTAGCTTAGTATATATAATATACAAACAGTATACATCGTCTCTGACAGTAGTGGACAGGATGAAGGGAGACAAAGATAGGCAGGGTTGAACCTTAAGTCTCCGTACGGTTCCCAGTGTGTCTATTAAACCCCTTTCACACCAAAACTACAACCTGTGTTTGCCATTTGCATGTCTGGATCAGCGTATCTGAACCAGGTGCTCAGCTCTGCTCTGATTGGCCTGATAGCGGGTCTGACACGGCTCGGCTCTGGAATGACTGGGAGAACACAGGTTACAATAAGAGGAACTATGAGATAGTGTGATTATATATATATATATAGTATATATTTATTTATTTATGGACTAGTATAGGAACTGAATAACTAAAAAAATCCTGTGGTTTTACCAGATCACACCCCCTATTAGTGTGAACACAACATTGCACTTTTAGTGATGTTGCAAAGCAACAACCCTGCAAACCCGAATCCTGTGAACAGTGCTTAAGTGTGGATTTCATGGTGAGTATTATTCTGGACATGTGAAGGGTCAAACGCAGGTTGAACCTGAGTCCTGTGTCACACGGAGAGTGTGGAAAGCTGTACGAGACTGAGAATGTGAGTGTGCGTGTACATCCTGGCGTGTACAGGGGAAGACTGACGAAAATCAGAACAGCTGCGCTCCTGAAAAACAAAAGAAGAAAAGCAGAAATCAGACGTCTGGAGATGCTTGAAGCTAGACAGGGAAAAGTGTAACTCTTGTCGCTGCAACTAGCTCCCACCGTGTGGCGTCACATTGTTCTGCTGTACTGTATGCCGGTCTTGGAGGCGATGTTGGACCAGGGGAGCAGAGAGCGCAGCAGGGACTGGGCCTGTCGGTACAGCCGCTGAGGGATGGAGCAGGGGCTCAGGCTGGCCAGGGTGGAACCGATGTGCTGGATGTAGTCAGTGGAACGAGACGCTAAGGAAAATTTACATCTGGTATCTACCCGACACGTCTGCAGTGTGGCTGCTTGGAAATACAAGAAGCTCATCACTCTCACTGCAGCACAGATCTCAAGTAAAATCATCATTTACCAGAATTTTTGGACTATAAGCCGCTACTTTTTTCACCTGCTTTGAACAATGTGTCTTAAACAATGATGTGGCTAACTTACAGATTTTTAACAGGATAACGAGCTTCATGCCGTCAACATGTTTAGCCTCGTCACTCAGACCAATGAAACTGTTTGAATTAAATCAAACGCACTCACACTAAATTCTTCAGATCGGTCATTTTGCGCTTCATGCACACACACTCACAAAGAAATGCACATGATGCAGCTTTTAAGTTAAAACAGCAGCTCTGTCGAAGGAGGAAACAGAGCTGCTGTACGTCAGCTTGGTATCAATGAATCGATGGCGAGACGTTGGAGACGACAACATGAAGAACTGACTCAACGCAAAAGAGATGACAAAAGCTTTCAGAGGTAATAAAAGCAGAAGGCCTGAACGTGAAAACGTTCCTTCAGACTGGGTGAACACACAGAGCAGACGGCTGCGGTGTTTCCACCATAGAGATGCACTGCTCTGTTACAGGCACTGTTTGTAAAAAAGCCTTTATTTAATTAAAAGTTTAAAAAATCTTTCAGTGTAAATATCTCATGTTACAACGCAGACACTTGCAACTTATAGACAAGTGTGGCTTATATATGTCCATTTTTTTTTTTTTTAAATTCAGTGGGTGTGGCTTATATTCAGGCGCGCTCAATAGTCCGATCATTACGGTACTTTTCATAATTGGCTACTCTGTGATATTGAGGAGATGAGGACTAATATATTTCTTGGATTCAGAGAAAAATTGTCTGTTGATATTCGGTACAAACCAAAATTAGGAACTTATTGTCTTATAAAGGATAGATACAGTTTGGAACTTTATGTGAAGAATAATTTAGGCAAAAGACAGAGATCCCTCTGTGCTCAGTTAGGCTCAGGAACCATCAGCTTTAGAAACATGATGATGCATGACACGAAAATAAAGAAATCAATCAATCAATCAAAAAGCAGCTCGACACAACAGTAAATAAATGTAGTCTCTCTGCTCTCACAAAAGGATATAATATTGTCCAGGGCGGGTGACCCCCGTTGATGTAGAGCACGTATGTGAACCCATCTTTGAGGACGCCTCGTATTGAGTAGTAGTAGGGCAGGTAGTGGTGCTGCCTGAAGTCCCTGTTCTCATAGAAGTGGATGGCAGTGTTGTTGGTGGTGAGGACGTGTAGGTAGATCGCCTTACAGTGATCCTGGGCTGTCGTTGAGATGTGCTCCTTCAAACTGTCCAGCAGTAAGGAGCCTGAGCGGTGGAAAGGAGAGAGAGAGAGAGAAAGCTCCATCACTGAGAGGAGAAGCTCCAGAGATGAAGCACTGTGGCACTACAGAGGTACCCCAGCTTACAAAATCATGTTATCCAGATATAAAACAACACACCTGTTTGACACAGACCACAGCAAGAATCGTATCATCTTTTTCACGTTTGCTTTGGTGGAAAAGAAATTACTTTTTTCCGGTAAAAGTGTGACTAAAACAGCAAATACAATCGGATGGCGTACACAATATGTGCACATTGTTCAGCTT
Source organism: Acanthochromis polyacanthus (assembly GCF_021347895.1). Lineage (NCBI taxonomy): Eukaryota > Metazoa > Chordata > Actinopteri > Pomacentridae > Acanthochromis > Acanthochromis polyacanthus. The sequence continues at coordinate 1,474,372 of NC_067133.1, read as the reverse complement.
TAGTCACATGACATTCATCTGGGTGCATCAACAGAGAGCAAATGGAAAAAGATTAAAGGGAAGGAGGAACAAACAGGAGGCAAGGTTATGGAGATGCTGCACCCCTTTATGTCATCAAATATTCATGAACATTTGGCAGCAAAAAGGGAAAACTTCATCCAGTGGAGCATTTTTCAATATTTATGGATTACAAAGTCAGAGACTCTGAGTGTCTCAAATCAGGTCAAGTCGTACCGCAGACGAGTTTAATTCTAGTCACAAGTCTCAAGTCTGACTTTAATCAAAGTCTGAGTGCTACAGTTCTGCACCAAAACCCAGCAGAGCAAATGAACACCCGATAACATTAGATGGCATCGGACCAGTGCACTGAAAGTCTCACTGAATTTAAATAAATCAGCCTTTAATCATTTGTGTCATGAGATATTTGTCTGAAATATAAATCTTGTTTCGATACAACTGGCACTATTTTAAGTATGCTGAATTAATTTGCTGTTTTAAACTACAGACATTTTCAAAACACGACAGAAATTCTGCAACTTCCACGCAAATTTATTTGCATGTCAGGACTCCCAGCAGTCAGACCACAGCCTCAGCTGGAGCTCCAACTGCTGACTCTGTGAGCGTTTGTGTGTCTGAGTGTGAAAGGGCAGCAGTACCTATGCCATGTTTCCTGAACTCTTTGACCACTCCCAGGCTGAGGATGTAAGCTACCTGTGTGTCCACAGGAAAGCTGGAGGCCAGGATGTCTCCATCCTAACAAACACAGAAACACATGGACAGAGAGAAAACCATAAAATGAAATGATCCATTCTTTATGAGCATAAAATACATACAATACTGCAGCATCCATAATGGATTCTGAAGGAAAACTGCATCTGATTCAGGACAATTTTCAGCTGAAACGGTGGTTATCTCTGTAATCTGGTGAGTGTGCTCTGAATTTCCTCTCTGGGAGCTGTCTGTCACAGTCTTAATCTTTGCCTAGGCAAAATACCCACAGGGAGGGCAGATTCCAACATGCAAATCCTGTGCCAAGGGTGCATTACTGAGGGAACGGCTTATGAAGCATTCAGCCTATAGTGAGAGGTACAGATTTCAGATAACAGATTTGTCAGATTACTGCACTGCTTTCAGACAGAAGTGAGAACTTAAACTGAATGAAGTTGTAGTCTTTAGAAATGTTCAATATTTATACTTCACAATCAAACTCCACCCTTTATTCCCAATTCATCCTCTTATCCCTCATTTCTGATGAGTCTAGCTTGGTAAAGGGCATCAGGTTTGTCTAATTAGCACACTAAAAACAGCCTCCACTATCTCTGTGATCTACATTTGACATTTCTAACTAACAGCTGACACCAATAAACTCAGTGGCACTATCTCCAGAGAACACAGCTTCAGAGAGAGACTGCACATCATACCTCTTTGTGTACTTTGGTTCGGCCTTTGATCTCGGCCACAATCATTCCCACGATGCCTCCTCTGAAGGTGGCAGCGAGGGAGAAGAACTTCTTGTTGGAGGTGATGTCTTGATACCATGAGTCTGGGTACCTGGAGTCAAAAGTCAGCGTTCATGAGTCAGAAAGCCACTCAACTTTTGAAAATAATGCAATTCTTTACTACAGGAGTCATATAAATTCCACAGTCAAATCCCTGGTGAACTCCTGGGATGCGGTTAATAGACGCACATCAATACAGATCAAGAAAAAGTAAACAAATTGCATAAATGCTTGTAGAATACGACATCTTACTCGATTGGAAACCAATCACCACAGAGCAGCTTGACATTCTCTATGTCATCGTGGCAAAGGAAGCGGAGCTGGACTTCACTGAGAGCTGTGGGAGGCACCACGTCACTCATTCACACCTGCTGGGACCAACAGAGAGCACACAAAGGTTTGATGAGTCTGTAAAAGAAGGCAGAGTGTCAGACTCTCCAGCCTAGTCAGATGAATTAAGAGCACATGCCGGTAAAGTCCATTACTGAAAACATGACCTCATGCATTCTGTATTGTGTTTGGATGAAGGAGGCTACAAGTCACTGTGTGTGTGTCCAACTAATCTGCATTCAAACGTGTGACTAAGTGCATTTTTAGCAACAAAAAAACCCCAAAGCTTTGTATCAGAACATGAAATCCAGCCATCAAAATGATTAGTCAACCCTGGCATAATATTCTAAAATGCGGTAAAAGGAAATGCAGCCATGGATTATCAGGAAATTAATCAAGCTACTTTAATAATCAATCATTTAGTGCTCAAACTAAGTTGGGTCAATATATAATTGTGGGACTTTTTGTTTCATAGTTGACATTTTTCCTACAACCAAAATCCATGCAGCCTTTTTAGAGAAAGATTCTTCTAAATTTTATATCTACAATTAAGCAAAATTGAAAATGAAAGTCATTTCTAAAGATATTGTAGTAAATCTGCTGACATGCCATAAATCCACACTTGACTCACACACTACTTTATCTTAAATAACTAAGAAAGTCTTGGAGTCATGCCCGTCTTTTCTTCAGGATATAACACACTTCCTTGAGAAGTGTTTTTGTTATGGGGATCTTAGTTGAAAGTGATTTCTTAGACACACATACAGTTAGTTATTTTCCATATAAAATTTGATATATTCCCAAAAAAGAAATATCTGTCATGGTTATCTCAACTTAATGAAAAGAACACAATCAAAACATCTGTTGAATAATCTAATTCTTTTCATAGTTTATCTAATTAGAAGGTGGTTGTTATTAAATTAGGACCGTTATTTGGTTGGTATTTTAGCAATATCCGGTCTTTTTTTTTTATTAATAAGGGATTGTTTCCTTCATAAATAATTATGGAATTTGTAAAGATATGATCATAATGAACACAAAAAACATTATTTTTTTACTTTTAATAAAATGTACACAAGATATATCCCATGGACTTCAAAAGTCCCTCAATTGTATATTGACCCATATATTCAATATTGACTAAACTGTTGATTACTTGCTTAATTAATCATTAGTACCACAAAGACACATAATATGATTGATAAAGACATGTCTGTATTTAGACACTCTGTTCATAATGCATTAACTCTTGTGATCGACCCATGACAGAGTCAAAAAACGTCTTATCAGCTGACAATCTACAAGTTCGGGCTAATTTACATGTTTTTACAAACACAAGTTATTGAACTATTCATCATTATATTCTATATGTTGACAAAAATACCAAAAACGGACCCTGCCACTACCTGTAACAACACCGCCGCTTTCTCTATTTGCTGTTTTATCCACATTTCTGGCGGACTGTTCAATCATAATACTGAGACAAACACAGAAAACAGATAAAAACAGTAAACAGTTAAAGTAACAGCCGCCTGTTAAGTAGCATGCAGGCTAACCGTCGCTAACGGTAGCGAACTAAGCTAAGCTAACTTACCTTGTTTCAACACTCGGACCGGACGAAAGTCGAACAGAACTGAATTCCGCGAGCATCAATCGATACAGTCACTCCTCCGGACACAGCATGATAGAGCACCGGTTTCCTACCGACTCTCAAAGCCGTTTCATTACTGTGCTAATGCTACACAGAGAGCTACGCTAGCCAAAACGCTGCCTATTTTCTTCCTGTTTGTGGCTGCTGCGCGAGTGACGTCGCACTGAAGGCGTTTTCTTCTCGTCGCTCGTTGGTTGGAGCCGAAAACGTCATCGCGTCACCGCCACCTACTGGACTGAAGAAGGAACACAGCGCGGAGTCTGAACTGCTGCTCCTGCACATATAAATCACCTCAGGTGGTACTTGAGCAGTTTAAAGCAAGCACATGGCAGGATTAGCTCCAAAAAAAATAAAAAAAAATAAAAAAACAACAACATCGACAATAATAGCAATAACAAATACATAAATAAAAATAATAAATAAATGCATGCATACACACAAAACAAGTATAACAATGACAAATAAATAAATGCATACATACAAAATCATGACACGAATAAATAAATAAACCCCAAAAATTTATTAAAAACAATAAATAAATAAAAACATGAAATAAATACATACATAAAAATAACAGCAATGATAAAAACATTAATAAAAAATGCGTACATACAAAAATAATAATCATACATACATACATACATACGCAAACAAACTAATTACCAAAAAAATACTGCGCTCAGCTGTATATATTGTTCAAATTATTGTTATTATAATTGTTATCATTACTGTAAATGTGGTTAGCACAGCCTTGAAAGTTGTTGTGGCTCTAACACTGGAAATTTCCCCTGATGTGGGGAGTAGTAAAGGATCATCTTATCTTATCTTAATTGAGGTGATTGAGAGTGTATGAGAACTGGGGTTTTAAAAAAAAGCCCAAACGCTTAGCTAAACATAATCTATTATTAGCTACAAGTGCTGGATAAATGATTGAACTAACTAAAAGCACTAAAAAATGGAAGAACTTATGGTTATTTACTGGTTTAAATAGCTCTAAGTAATGAATAATTAACTAAAAACAACAAATACAGTGGTGGAAATAGTTTGCTGAAAGCAACAGTTCTTGGTATTACATACAGATTATTGTTCCCATCTAATGCTAACTTTTCTCCATGTGCCCTGGGCAACTGAAAAAGATTCTGCCGATTATCCTGCATCTGCTCCTGCAGGAACCTTTGGTGGATTTGAAGATAGCTCATACGTTTGAGTAAAAAAGAAGATGAAGGAGAAAAGAAAAAACAATAGTACAAATCAGCAATAATCTTACATGTGCAGCTTTGTCATGTGAGAGTTTATAAATGGTTAGTCGGGATTTATGATATTTGAAGAGATAAAAAGTTGCATTAGTTGCAGACCTTCTTATCTGTTAAGATTATTGCGACATTTATGATCTTCATGTGCTGTAGAATGAACACTAAAGTTACACTATACTTAATTCAGACACACTGCAGAGGAGCAACAGGAACATCAGCTTCTCCTAATAGAACACAAGCGCCCCCGAAAACATCGTTTGGGACATTCTTGTCATCACCACTGATGTGTCTTGATGCAAACTTAACTCACTCAAAGGTCAGAAAAAAAACTTTCTTGTTTCCAATAGTCGTAAAACAAACAGGCAGCAGTTACTTCTTCACCTCTTTTCTTATTGCTAGTATTCACATTCTTATTAATATGAATGATGATAAATAAAAGGCACATAAATTCTTTTCCACAAAAAATGGTCTAATTGTACATTGCACAGTGGTTTATATCAGTAGAAAAACACACACAAGGACAACAGCACAGATATGTAATAACTGAAGGTCACAGTGATTAAAACGTATACAGACAGGTCTTCCAGTTTCTCCAGAAACTAGAAAAAAACTTGCGTGGGGTCAGTTAATACCAGTATAATGACATTTTTAGTATCAGCTGATTGGCACATAGTAACCCTAACCCTATTTCTGCAGGGGGTCCTCGGTTTACAACGTCTTACCGCCTATGGTGTTTCATTGTTACGTCAGAACTGGTTACATGGAACTAGCAGACGAATACATTCTCATGCGGCGCTATGAAAGGAAGACGGCTTTGTTTACATTCGCCAGTTGTACAGAACATATGGTGTTCATGATTTTTCTGAAGAACTGGTCGATATCATGATGCACGTCATGTGAGTTTCAACTTAAAGCAAAAATCGATGTATGTCACGTTGTAGGACTGAAACTCCGACATAAGTTGAGGACCCCTTGTAACAAGAAAAGTACTCAGAGAGTGCAGTAGTCCACCAAGGTTACTCAGTCATTGTATCATTTCCAATGGGAATCTTTAATAAAAAATGACTTTACTTTGAGCACAGGCATGTGTTATGCATGTGTACGTTAAGTACGGATACCGAATTGCGTGACCTAAATATGTAGCAGAATTGATGGGGCTCGGAAACACCCCCACAGTTTAATCAGTTGTTGCTTCTAAGATTTGAGCGAACAATTTGTAGTAGGACCACAAGCAAGTGATCGTCAGCAGGCAGCTGACATAGCGTTCATTTGCTGTCATGGTTACAGTGACGACATGCCGCTATCTCACAATGATACGTAAATCTTTAACAAATCCATGAATCCAGACTGTAAGTCACATCACTGCCAAAATCTAGAGAAGGGGCCCTTGTGTCATTTCTGAGCTTCCCTGAAAATGTAATCCAAATCCCTTGGTCCATTATTAAGTAATGGTGCTAACAGACAGACAGATGTACACACGTGGACAAAATTGTTGGTACCCCTCAGTTAAAGAAGGAAAAACCCACAATTCTCACTGAAATCACTTGAAACTCACAAAAGTAACAATAAATAAAAATTTATTGAAAATTAAATAATCAAAATCAGCCATCACTTTTGAATTGTTGATTAACATAATTATTTTTAAAAAAACAAACTAATGAAATAGGGCTGGACAAAAATGATGGTACCCATAACTTAATATTTTGTTGCACAACCTTTTGAGGCAATCACTGCAATTAAACGATTTCTGTATTTGTCAATGAGCGTTCTGCAGCTGTCAACAGGTATTTTGGCCCACTCCTCATGAGCAAACAGCTCCAGTTGTCTCAGGTTTGATGGGTGTCTTCTCCAAATGGCATGTTTCAGCTCCTTCCACATATGTTCAATGGGATTCAGATCTGGGCTCATAGAAGGCCACTTTAGAATAGTCCAACGCTTTTCTCTCAGCCATTCTTGGGTGTTTTTGGCTGTGTGTTTTGGATCGTTGTCCTGTTGGAAGACCCATGACCTGCGACTGAGACCAAGCTTTCTGACACTAGGCAGCACATTTCTCTCCAGAATGCCTTGATAGTCTTCAGATTTCATCGTACCTTGCACACTTTCAAGACACCCTGTGCCAGATGCAGCAAAGCAGCCCCAAAACATTACTGAGCCTCCTCCATGTTTCACCGTAGGGACAGTGTTCTTTTCTTCGTATGCTTGGTTTTTGAGTCTATGAACATAGAGTTGATGTGCCTTACCAAAAAGCTCCAGTTTGGTCTCATCTGTCCAAAGGACATTCTCCCAGAAGCTTTGTGGCTTGTCAACATGCATTTTTGCAAATTCCAGTCTGGCTTTTTTATGAGTTTTTTTCAGCAGTGGTGTCCTCCTTGGTCGTCTCCCATGAAGTCCACTTTGGCTCAAACAACCACGAATGGTGCGATCTGACACTGATGTACCTTGGCCTTGGAGTTCACCTTTAATTTCTTTGGAGGTTGCTCTGGGCTCTTTGGATACAATTCCAACGATCCGTCTCTTCAATTTGTCATCAATTTTCCTCTTGCGGCCACGTCCAGGGAGGTTGGCTACTGTCCCGTGGGTCTTGAACTTCTGAATAATATGAGCCACTGTTGTCACAGGAACTTCAAGCTGTTTAGAGATGGTCTTATAGCCTTTACCTTTAAGATGTTTGTCTATAATTTTTTTTCGGATGTCCTGGGACAATTCTCTCCTTCGCTTTCTGTTGTCCATGTTCAGTGTGGTACACACCTTTTCACCAAACAGCAGGGTGACTACTTGTCTCCCTTTAAATAGGCAGACTGCCTGATTATGAGTTTGGAAACACCTGTGATGTCAATTAAATGACACACCTGAGTTAATCATGTCACTCTGGTCAAATAGTTTTCAATCTTTTATAGAGGTACCATCATTTTTGTCCAGGCCTGTTTCATTAGTTTGTTTTTTTTAAATAATTATGTTAATCAACAATTCAAAAGTGATGGCTGTTTTTGATTATTTAATTTTCAATAAATTTTTATTTATTGTTACTTTTGTGAGTTTCAAGTGATTTCAGTGAGAATTGTGGGTTTTTCCTTCTTTAACTGAGGGGTACCAACAATTTTGTCCACGTGTGTACACCGATCGTCACATAACTCCGTGGCAGCATAACAAACATAAGTGGGTCCAGAACTGAGCCCTGGGGCACACCAGTGAAAACATTTAGCAGTGCAGATGAGTTGACCTCAAAATAAATTTGTTGCTTTCTGTCAACCAGATAGTTATCAAACCACAGCCAACGGCCTGCTCACACAAACCAACATCAAGCAATCGTTGCTTCAGAATGCAGTGGTCCACTGTGTCAAAGACCTTAGAAAGGTCTACAAAGAGGGCTGTAGAAATGTTTTTGTGAGCCAGCCAATCTATTATGTTATTGGTGGTAGTGCTGTGTTGTTTCTTAAAACTGGACTGAAATGGGGAGAAAACACTGTTGAAGGAGGAAATTCTTGAACTGATCATTAACTAGACTTTCAAGGACCTTTGACAAAATGGACAACTTGGACGTGGGTCAATAATTATTCAAGCAGGTAGGGAAGCAGAGCCTTGAGTGGATCAAGTTATGGCAATTTGGGAGTTTGCATGTCAGTTCCTAAGCAACACCTATGGAACCCTGAACAGAAGTGAGTAGAACCATGAGCAACAATGCAGAAATAGAAGAGAAAGCATCCAGTTGTGTGCAACAGAAGATATTTGCAGACTCGTGTTATCTTTTGCTCTCCCAAACTGCTTCCTTCAGAACGCAAAGTGTACGTACAAATGTTTCAATGAGATCATATCCAGTGAACTTAGTCTCATTTTATAAAACAGACAGTAAAGTGAATGTGTTGGCAAATGTTGATGCTTTTAAAGACATTCCATTTTGGCATGAAACCCGTGTAAACACGGATCAAAGGACCTTCAGTCAACTCTCTTTATCATTATTTATGCCACCTGCTGTCTTCCCATTCCTACTGAGATCATGACCAATAGCTGTTATTAACCATCTGCACACCAGTTAAAATAATCAGTACTGTAGTAGGCAGTCACCAGTTTTAGCTTTTATTATTCTTTATTTATGAAGATGAAGCATTGTGTTTAAAGTTAAAAGAGAAACATCAACATTCTGTGTGACTGCATACAAACATATACATGTCAAATCTATGAATAACATTGCATATTTATAAAGGTGAAAGATGCACATTTGAAAGAATATCTTTTAGAAATAAGACACTTTTTTTCCCCTTCTAAATCCATCACAAATACATTTAGAACACCACAGCTACTCCACTGTTTTGGTTCCATTTTTTTTTTTTTTTTTTTTTTTTTTTTTAAAATCGGTTTCAAGAATACTTTCGCATGCATACCTTCAATTCCAAATCAAGTTAAATGTTTTTATACATAATGTTTGCATTAAATTTGACAAATGTATTTTTCAAGAAAACGCTACTTTCGGATACACCATGCCAGTGCACACTATGAACTCGTATCCATCATTATCCTTACACTTATTAAAGTGACGGCTCTGCATACGGTGATTGAATGTGGTGCTTATAAAAAATATTCATTCCAAGTAGAAGTTTTCCCCCTTTTTTGCTTTTCAACATTGACTCATGGTCAAGAATTTACAAAAAAGACTCTTCCATGTCAAAGTGAACACAGGTTTCTACCAAGTAATGCCAACTACTTAAAAAATATACAACAGAAAATAAATAATTGCATCAGTATTCATGAGTTATTTAGCAGATGCACCTTAGTCAGTCCTGCACACGTGGACACTGCAAATATTTCATGGAATATAGTTCAGTGTCAGATTAAATGCTCACTGAAAGCATTTAACTTGAGATGAATTTGAAGATATGCATTTAAAAGTATTTATAACTTATCTTTAAAAAGTGGAAAATATGTAAATAAAACTAAAATTTAATCATCGTCAGTTTAGGTTAGCGTTTTCTTTTTATCCAACAACTTTGTAACGATGTTTTCTTTATGTGAATTATGATCCAACCTCTAGGGTCAACTGGATGTAACCAAATAACCAGATGTTATTTGGTTCAGGAAAAGGAATTTATTGCTCGGTCAAATTGAACATAAAAGTGGTCAAACAAAGCAAATCAAGGTTGGTGGGTCTTACCAAATGAAAGAAGAAAATAAAACCAAACAAAGGTATGATCAATACAGACGAAATATTCAATAACAAAATGAATATGTGTTTTTAGATATTTTAGCAATTTTTGAAAAATCTGAAACTAAAATCTCCCACCTACAAATGTGTTAAGAGCTTTAATTCAGCACTTAGAAGCTCCTTTGGGATGACATCTTGGAGTATTCTTTGGTAAAATTCTACAAGATTTACACATCTGGATTTTTGGAAAGCGTCTGTGAGCTGCAACCTTCAGGTTCCTCCACAGACGCTGAAGTCTGCTCTTTGGTTGAGCTGCTCAAGGATCAGAAATTTGTTCTTAAGATGCTCCAGACTCATCTCATCTGTTTAATAAGTGAACCACGGTCTCAGTCTCTGGTTATGTAGTTTTCCTAAAGGGCTTCTCTGTATTTGTCATCCTTCCCTTAGTTCTTATCAGCGTTTTTGCTTGATATGAGAAAATCTTAATAGCATATTTTGTGTTGTTTTTAGTGGTCAGCATGAAAATGAATATTCAAAGTAGTTTAAATCAATCCACTGGACTTTAAGAAAGTTCCTTGAAGACATTTCACCTCTCATCCAAGAGGCTTCTTCAGTTCTGGTGGTGGTTGGTGTTGCCTCAGCTTTTAAACCTCTGTGAGGTGTGTCCAGGGCTATTATTCCAACTAACGATACCAAAACTCATCTGACTACTCAATGATGGCCGCTGTTGGTATCGGTGGGTTCGTTGAAATGCACAGATGTCACTGAGCCCTCATGTGCCAATGGTGGTCTTTAGCATGAGTCTGCTGAGTAGTTCTTTTGGGGAGTTTTGAAAGGACCCGACTGTAAATTGGCGAAAGATGATGTCGCAGGACCCCCCCATTCAGAGATGGCTTCTCTACTTTGACATGGATGGCTTCTTTCACTCCTCTCTCAAACCATCTGTCCATGAAAATGAATGTTTGAAGAATTTATGTTTGAAGCGAACTGAATTAAACGTAATCCTAACAATCTGTTTAACCCAAGAATTAGAGAAACACACCTCTCCTCACTCCTCCCCAGCCTGCCGTGGTCACATGCACCATCATGTAAATAAAAACCTGACGGGGGACGCCGAGTGGTTCTGCTCAGAAGCTGAACCGTAGTCTGCAGGGATTCATACAAGCGAGCCTCTGTGTTCTACTTAAATTCTCCTTCCACACCGCGACAGGTAGATATCACCTCTGACTCTCTCTCTTACAATACTTTGCTATAAATGAATTGTCCAGTGTCATACTTTACACACAGCTAGAATGTGGCTGTGTGACCTAGGTAACAGGATAAGTAGCGTTTCACTTAATTCCTCTGAAAAGCAGCTCATTAAATAGGTAATGGGTTTGAACTGAGAAGAACAGCAATCTTATCATGCATCCAGTGCGGCAGGTGTTATATCCATCTCTGACTCTCACAACAAGTCAGACTCTATTAGTACAGCTATATTTGGATCAGTGATTTGTGTTGGAGCAGACAGAAGCAGCAGATCAGTGATAATCCACTTGTTTGCTCCAGGGTGGAAACTTATTCCAATCCATAAACAAACAATAACATCCATCAGGTAAACTTTAAAAGGCTCATCTTTATTTGAAATTACTCATTTTAGATTGTCTGAGTAACTTCTAAGCAACATTATTGAACACTTGCAATACAAACCAACAAATGAAATGAAAGGGTGAATGAAAGTCAGCAGAGAGTAGATAAAATATTAAACTATAGCAAAAGCAACTTCTAAACCAGTGAGAAAAATAAGCAGATACAGCAAACTTGCCAGTCCTAAACAATACGACAGGAGTAGAAAGTAAAATTATCATAATTTCAAGGAAAGGACGCATCACACATGCATTAGAGAAGACTGCAATTCTACCAAAACTACATCTAATTGCATAACCATGATGTATTCAGTCAAATCTGCTCCTACACACTCTAGATATTTCATTTTTATTAATGTTGGCTCCAGGGATAGCAACACATGATACAGAGTCTTATATTAACATAATGACTATCAGCATGTTACAATGGGGGGGGGTGGAGAACCCAAGTGCAGATACAACAGACAGGCTAAATGGGGATATTGAAAATGGGTTTTTATTCAGCAAAACTCCAAAAACACAATAACCGTGACCAGAACTGGGGAGGCAGGGCAAAAACCAAATTGGACTAATGCTTTGGAACAAAATGCTTAATATAACAAAACTAAGGGGAGGTACTCACACACCGGAGGAAACCAATAATCGAGGGAGCAAAACAGGCTGAGGTTAATCCAAACAACAGAGTCCAAGGGGGGGTAATCCACAAAGGGGAAAATGCAGAAAAGTCCAAAAACAGAAGCAGTCCAGAGGAAGGAAATCTTGCAGGGGACAGAGGCTGTGGCAACATGTGATGAAGGCAATGACCCAGCAGAGACTGAGGGAAAGAAGAGAGCTTATATAGCTTATATGAGAGGCGTTGAGCTGATTGGCTGCAGCTGACGCCCACAGCAGCAATCAGCTGGCAGAGCCAAAGGGCGAGCGACAGGTAGAGAGAGACAGGAGGGAAAGACGACAGACAGAGGGAGCCAGAGGTAAACAAGCCAAAAGACACACAACAGAAGGGCAACAATGGGAAAAGGAAGGAAAAGAGGAGGAGGAAAAGGGAGGCAGAAGCAGGACCATAACACAGCAGCTTCATTTTGGACTCATGAAGAACCTCTAAATGGCCGAACAGTGAAGGTTAACTTGTAATTCAGTGATTAACGGCAGTGACAATGAATGAAGATGTCTCTATAACTGCTTCCTTTAATGGATATTTATGTTTTATTGCACACATGAGTCATATCTGAACATGTGGCCTCTGTGGTTCAGGATGCGTCTGCTGTGTTCTCTGGGTCTGGTTCTGGCCCTGCTGCATGTTTCCACGTCTCTGCTGCTGGGAGCCTTCAACATCAAGACCTTTGGAGACACGAAAGCCTCCAACACCACCCTGATGAGCATCATCAATACGGTCAGAAACGTTCTCTAATTTCATCTGGCACTCTTTGTTCCCTAGGTGTGTGGAAAAGTTTAGAAAGATTACAAAGAAAGAAAGAAAGAAAGAACAAGTCTGCAGCCCAGAGATGTTGACTGTTAACAGGATACCACTTCCTCGTGAACGTCCACTAATGAACATGATGATGATTATCGAGCTAAAAGTTAACCTACGGTAATAAGAGACTTGATGCTGGAGAAAGCTTTGTTCTGTGTTGTTTTTGCAGATTGTCCAGCGCTATGACATCCTTCTGATCCAGGAGGTCAGAGACAGCGATCTGTCAGCAACCAAGAAGCTCATGGAGCTCGTCAACAGGTGAGACTGACTGCACACTTCAGAAAAACCTGATGATAAAATAATGCTTTCATATATATCTCTGTGTGTGTGTTTTCTCCTAGAAATGGTCCTGAGTTCGGCTACACCGTCAGTGAGCCTCTGGGTCGCAGCACCTATACAGAGAGATATCTCTTCCTCTACAGGTACAGAGAGAGGCAGTTATAAAGCCATCATGATGGGAAAACTGACCTGATAAATTCATTGGACGGTTCTTAGCCTCATTTTAATAGTTTCATCTCCTTAGCTGATTTCTTTGCTTGATGCAGGCCAATAATTTGACCCTTCTGAGACAGATTAACATCCTTTCCATGACCACAGGATATGCCTTCCAACACGATTGTTTCAGAAATGAGAAGCTCCTCACTGCATCAGCTAGAGTTAAAGAAGCTGTTTAATCACTGCAGTAATTATCCAATGGAAGGCTCTTACCTATTTGCTTGGTTAAATCCAGGGGGCGACATTTTTTTTAGCCAGGCAGTGTACATGAATATGAATCCCAGATCAACCAACATGCCCTCTTGGTATGTGATAAAGCTGACGGGCCTCATCTACTGTTAGAAAAATGCCCATAAGCATTCTGCAAACAGCAAATCGGACGCTATTGAATAGTGTGTTTCCTCTCTAGGCTGAAGACAGTGTCGGTGGTGAAAAGCTACCACTACGATGACGGCTGTGAGCCCTGTGGGACCGACACCTTCAACAGAGAGCCTTTTGTTGTCATGTTCACCTCCCCATACACTGGTAGGCTTTGGAGCAGAGTTCTGCTGCTGTTTAACCTTCACGTCATGAGATATTTTAATCAGAGATCACAAAATTGCACAATTTTAGCTTAAAACACTTCAACATACTATGAGCTTACATCATCAGGGTTTGTGTCAGCTGTAGAAGATTGTAAGTAAGTATAATTCACTGCAGACATTCACTACCATTCAAAAGTTTAAAAACTCTCACTTTTATCCATGTGCTAACATAGCTGCACAAGGGTTTTCTAATCATCAATGAGCCTTTCAACACCATTAGCTAACACAATGTAGCATTAGAACACAGGAGTGATGGTTGCTGGAAATGTTCCTCTGCACCTCTATGGAGATATTCCATTAAAAATTTCCAGTTAGAATAGTCATTTAGCACATTAGCAATGTCTACACTGGATTTATCATTCATTTAATGTCATCTTCATTGCAAAAAAACTGCTTTTCTTTCAAAAAATAGGGACATTTCTAAGTGACTAGTGTATCTGCAACTCTAAAATGTTCTCTTCTTTTTACAGTTGTGAAGAACTTCGTCCTGATCCCCCAGCATACGTCTCCAGACTCTGCTGTGGAGGAGGTGCAGGCTCTTTATGATGTGGTGGTCGATGTCCGCCAACGCTTGAACACCAACGTGAATATTCTCTTCAAATATGCATCAAAAAGCAGGTGTGAGTTTGGTGAAAGTGGGGTTCAGTGTGGCTGAACCATCACCGTCTCTCTGCAGGACATCGTGCTGCTGGGCGACTTCAACGCAGGCTGTAGCTACGTGTCGGGGTCCGACTGGCAGAAGATCCAGATCTTCACAGACAAGAGCTTCCACTGGCTGATCCCTAATGACGCCGACACCACAGTGGGTCACACGGAATGCCCTTATGACAGGTACACACACACACACACACACACACACACACGTCAGCTGTATTCACACACACAGACTCCCAGTTCCTCTCTTCCATCAACCCTTAGATGCATAAGTGGGTCTAAAGTGACCCGATGAGGTCGTTTTCTCGCAATATCGTTGTTTTTATCATTTCATATTCCAGCTATTCCTCAAAAAACATGTTTCTGATATCTTTCCATTTAAGTGTTTAAGTTACTTTTTATCCTTTTAAAGAAACTGTAATATTTGTTTGACTACCACAACCTCTTTATCACCGATAATATCATACAAGAAGTGACGCACAAACAGTGCAAAAATATCAACAGAATGGAGGTTGTCATTCTTCTGTTGCTGTTCTGCATAAAATTATTCCTTTTCAATTATCAAAATGTCCAAAATCTGTTAAAAAGTGAAAAATAAACATATTTCAAACATGAAATCTTTCTTGTGTGGACAAAAATATAATACAAAAAATAATAGTAATGATTATTCTTAACCAAAATGACAAAAAAAATGGTAAGAAAGAAAAAGAGAAACCCACATTGATTCAAATACGGGTCATTTTTGACCCACTTGCAGAAGAGTGACGGTTCCAATCACTCATGCATTTTAGGATTAAGCAGCATATTGGGCCATTAAGAGATTCAATCAATCAAACTTTATTTATAGAGCACTTTTCATACAAAGAATGTAACACAAAGTGCTGTACAACATTTAAAAGCAAAAAAGAGATTGTGTTGCATGTTGCTTTAGAAATCTAGCTGTGATTCTTGAGCTGGTACTCCCCTGTATTATCTATTTATTATCTTTATTATGATCATTTTTACTTTTATTACTGTTGTAAAGCACTTTGTGATTTTGTATCTGTGAAAGGTGCTCTGTAAATACATTTTACCTGCTTTCTTACTCATGTTCCTGTATTTGCAGGATTGTTGTCACCACCGACATGATGAAGGGAGTGGTGCCACACAGTGCTCAGGTTTACGACTACATGACGGACCTGAAGCTCAGCCACAGTCTGGTAACAACAATGAAACTCTAAACCAAATCATTACAGAGCTTCTGCTTCATCTGGTGGATTAGAAAACCCTCTTGGATGTTCCCCGTGTCTCCTACATCTTCAGCTCTAGTAAATCGATCACTGCTGGTTGATGTAAAACACACTGAGGGAATGTCACCATGGCAACCAGTTTTAAAACAGAGCAGTGGGATTAATCAGTATCGCGTTTCCCTATTTGGCTTGAACATAACAGAGGTAAATTTTTATGTTAAAGTACTGCAGTCCATCTTAAATGCACCATTAATACAAAATTTCAACTTTAACTTCACACCATATTTGTAGACCTGACTACGAAGGTGTCATTTTGAAGTATTACATTAGAAAATGGGATACAAAATTGTAGAAATTAAAAAAAAAAAAAGTTAGTGAGTTACATGGGAGTAAATATTTTCTGATGTGGAAAACATTTAGCAATCATCTTTTTCAGTGTAAAACATCTTTAACACCAGATGATGAGAAAGAAAAATTTCAATTTGCTTAATTTACTAAAATTTCAAAAGTCCTCTTTCATTTTGTTTTCTTCTATCGGGTTTGATTTTGTTTTATATATTACACGTGATCTGGAAATATCTGTTGAGTCACACGGCAACTTTTAGAATGATCAGCTTTGGAGACGCAATTAGTAAAATGTTCTAATGGCCTCTCTTCTTCCCGTGAGTGATTACAATCGACTACAGCTGGTGACTCCACTGAGGCAATTTAAATATGGCCTATTTGATGCACTCATTAAACTCAGCCACAAACGCTACAGTTGGAAAGACTAAGGAGCCCAGCAAAGATCTGAAAAAGCAAATCATTGACATTGATCTGTATCAAAGCAGCAACAGAGCCCCAAAATCCTCTGTGCAAACAACATGATTTAAATAATCCGTTTTTGATCTGTTTGTTTTCCTTACACCCTGTTTATTAGTCATGCATAAAATGTCCTCTACTGCCACCTTCTGGCCACACTGCACACTTTATTTGCTCCAAAACAGTTCGTGGAAACAATTCAATTACATTTTCTCTTCCGTCTTTGAAAAGTTTACCTGGCAGTTCTAATCAAACGTTGCCTTTCTGCCTGGCTTAAGTTTCTCTAGCTACCGTATGTTGTCATCTTGTACATTTCAGCCCATTAACTGCAAACCACATTTTAAGAATTTTAGACAGAAGTAGTACTTTCTGTGCTAAAATACTAAAAAACAAACAAAAACAGTACACTGTATCCTGAGATGTTGGTATGAACAAAACACAATTTATCTGTTTAAACAGTAGAAGCCAACGCAATCTACTCCAACAAACTGTGCCACAATAAATGATTTCTCCGTGTCTTTCAGGCTTCGGCCGTCAGTGACCATTACCCTGTGGAGGTGACTCTGGCTGATTAGGTCTCCAGGCTTCATCTACATTCAGTGCATGTGTGACCGACCACACATTAATGAAAATAAAGTCTGTCAAATTATGTCATCATATTGTTGCTTCTTGGAACATGCTCACGTCTCAGTCTGGTCCTGCGATCTTTCTGTATGGAGTTTGCATGTTCTTCCTGTGCATTAGTGGGTTTTCTCCTGGTTCTCCGGCTTCCTCCCACAGTCCAAAGACACGCTGAGGTTTACAGGTGATTCTAAATTGTCCGTAGGTGTGAATGCTGGTGAGATTGTTTCTCCGTTTGTAGCCCTGTGATAGACTGTTACCTGTCAAGGGTGTCTATGGGATCACAGGAGTGCCATAATAAATGCAGAATATGTTAAATAATAAGGAAATAAATCTGTAAATATAAAGAGGAATACATAAAAAATAAAACAAATTGTCAAGGAAATAAATGTGTAAATACAAAGAGGAAGAAATAAAAATAAATTTAAAAAAATCATCTGTTAAAAAATAAAATAAATGTGTAAATATAAAGAGGAATAAATGAAAGAATAAATAAAAAATTAATGTGTTAAAAATAAGAAAATGTGTAAATATAAAGTGGAATTTTAAAAAACTAACAAATATGGAAATATTAAGGTAAATTTTCCATTTTGCTTTTACTCATACTACTCATGATATTTACATATTTTTAAAAAAATATTTATTTCTCTTTATATTTACATTTATTTCCTTATTTTTTAACAGGTTTATTTATTCCTCTTAATATTTACACATGCATTTCTTTTAACATTTATGCATTTATTCTTCTTTAAATTTACACATTTATTTCCTTTTTTTTTTTTTTTTTTTTAAACACATTTATTTTATTATAGCACTCCCGGGGGTAGACTGCAACTAATGGATGGTTGGATGTTTCTGAAAGGACGTGATGCTGTTGTCATTTTTCTGTATGTTTGTGCAGCATAAACTAAAGTTCAGTGATGGGAACTCAACACTTTGGAACTCCAAACTGAAGCCATTTGCATAAAAGGACACCTGTGGCGGTATTAATACAGTCGCAGCGCTGTTATATTTTAGTTAATCTGGGTCTGACAGAAAGATGCCACCTAAACTGTACCATGAACATAAGACTAAGTGCAACAACTCTCATATAATTAGCAACAAATGAAAACGGCTGCATGAATGAGAATAAGCTTCTTTATTCACACCGTTTAATCCAGTGAATAAATGGACCCACTGATTGATTTCAGAAATGTCACAGTAAAAAGAACACGTGATGCAGACAGATGTGTTAAAGAGAAGACCAAGGCTCTGCCACTGTGAGCTGTTCAGAAGCACCAAAGGTTACAATAGCTGTCACGGTTCCTGAATTTACAGTAAAAACGGGCACTTGTGAAGCTGATTTCGTCATGACAAACTATTTGCTAGGCCCCACCCCCAAACAGCAATTATCCAATCATTAGCTCAGCAATTAGACATGACAGCTGTGTGAATCTTTAGATTTCTCTGGAGCTCCAGTTTGAGGGACTTTTTATTAGACTCATCAACATAGTTATCAGGATGAGCAGTGATTAATTCAGAACTCTGAACTTTGATGCGTTTTCAGCTCGTGTCAGAGTCCTTTTCCTTCTGCCTCTCTGATTTAGGCCTTCCTGTTTTTAAGCATCTCCAGATACATGCCCAGCGACTTCTGAACGGAGGCTTTGGTGACGAAGCCCACAAAGTTTTTGATGTCGGATTCTCTGTTGGCCGTTAGCCTGTCGATGGTCGACTTCCTCATCATGGACTTAGTGATCTGTCTGGCGTGATCTGCAGAAAGAACAGATAAGCAGTTAGCTTCAAGACTCCCAACGGTTGT
This sequence comes from Acanthochromis polyacanthus, assembly GCF_021347895.1. Classification (NCBI taxonomy): domain Eukaryota; kingdom Metazoa; phylum Chordata; class Actinopteri; family Pomacentridae; genus Acanthochromis; species Acanthochromis polyacanthus. The sequence goes on along the minus strand of NC_067133.1, from coordinate 1,455,224 downwards.
TACAGGGATGCATTTACATTCTATCTTTAATAAATTAGTTCCCTGTAAACACATTGACCACAACAGTGATGTTAAAGTGACCCGACACGAGTTTAAATAGCACCACTAAGTTAACAAAGAGGCCACAGAGCAGCTGATTAGCTTTCAGCAGATCACAGTGCATCTTCTGTTTGACTGAAATCATAAAGTCGGTGCAGCATTAACAATCAAGTCCCATATTTAGAGCTGTAGTCTGACTGGTGGTCTTGTTTGCATTTGTCTTTTCTGTCTGATAATCTGGGTGCCGATCATTGTAACTTCACACTTCAAATCCTTTTCACTTTTGACTCTCGGGGTGTTATAGTTACAGTATGTGATTGGCAGAGAAATGGCTCAAAAGTGAGATATGTCTCCTTTAAAGTCAGTTCCAGCATTATGTAGACTTATTGGAAAAAGGGGATCAAACATTACAACAGTGTGATGAGCTCCAGGCAGCAGGAAACCACAGAAAGTCCGTCTCGTAGCAACACCACCTCTAACACGTCAGCCATTTTTTCCATAAGAAATAACAACTCAGACTTCAGATGTACCGTTTTCACTAATACGCCAAAAATTTATTGAAAATTTGACCTCCTCAAATATATATATATATATATAACATATTTTTAATTATAAACTATAGATATTTAAAAAGTTATGTGAATTTTTACCTTAACGTATCAAATACAACTTTTCATATCTGCCAAGTTACCAAAGTTTAATGAAAATAACTTTTTTTTTAACGTTTCTGTAACAAACTATTATATTCTACATACTTTGTCCAGTATTATTGTGACAGACAACAGTATGTGGTTCAGAAAATATCAATAGACGACGTTGGAATCATCCGTTTTGTAAATATGTGCTTAAAGGTGAGGCTTTTCGTGATGGCTTCAGTTTATTTATTCATGTATTTTCATATTTCAGCTCACTCATAAGCAGTGATTATCTGTCTGTCCAGTACTGCAAATTCCAAACGAACGACACGGTGAGAAATAAAAAACGGTTTTAGGTTTTTATCTTCAACAGTTCCTGAGATATTCAAGCATAATTTCAAAGTTCAATGTGTGAAAAAACATTTCAAAAAGCCAGTAAACTGCCAGTTTATATAAAAAATGATCTCGGAAAGTATTTCATGTATCAGACACCAGATACAAATGTAAATATCCATAGTTTATGATAAAAGGTTTTGGTGAAATCAGAGATGATCTAAGATGAAATGACCCTGATACAAACTTGAAATCTACCTCTGAGGGGAAATAAAGATAAAGCAACACAGGTGGAAGAGAAAAGTAGAAAAGACTGGAAAGTTGTGTCAAACATTCTTGATGACTTTAAGCTGCTCTATGATGTGCTGTGTACCTGGAATAGCCAGCCACTTGCTCATGGCCTCTGTGGCTGTGGTGAGGACCTGGTCTTCAGGGACCACCTGGTCCACCAGTCCTATCTTCAGAGCCTCTGCAGGGCTGTAGAGCGAGCCCAGCTGCAGGGCTAACTCTGTGGTCCGGTGGCCGAGTGTGTTCGTCATAGTGTCCTTAAACCTGCAGCAGTAATTATAAACATGAGCACAAACACCAGAACGGCTTTATTTACTCCACGTATCATTATCATCATTAGAAGTGACGTCTGACACCACAGCTGTCACAGGTGTGGTCGTATTCATGTGCATCAGATAATTCCTCACCAAAAAGGCGCTACAATCCCGAGCAGCGTCTCATTAAGGCCGATAGTGTAACGAGGATTATCCGCCATTATCCTGTAGTCACAGGTCATACACATCAGACAGCCGCCTGCAGGACTGGAACCCTGACCGAGGACAGAAGAGGGAGGCTCACGGGCTTCAGTTTCAAATGCATACTGCTTTGTTTTTCTTTTATGTGTACGTTTTGTGTTCTGGTTGTTTTATACGTACATTGATCGCTGCTATAGTGGCCATGCTGGAGCCGTAGAGTTTCAGCCACATCTCCTGCACGGCCTTCCAGAACTCTGCACAGCGCTCTGGAGTTTTCCCGTACATCTCAAAGATATCCAGCCCGGCTGAGAACACCTTAGGGCGATTCTGGATTGAAGGAACACAAGGAGAGCAGGACACTGAAGATAAAATGCTAGTGGAGGTAACACGCTTTAACCACATCATAATAGAAACACAAACCTAAAAGACTTAACAGTAGCACCGCAGCTGTAAACATACCGAGGTGACGATGAGGCCTCTGCAGCTCTTATCCATCTCCAGCTTCTCCAAATTGATGCAGATCTCTGTGAGGAACTCTAAACTGAGGCTGTTGACCGGAGGATTCTGCATCCGCAGCACTGCCACGCCTGCAAAAAGACGGAAGAGGATGAACTTCCAATTTATTTAGTTTTCTTTAATATTTAGACGCCTATTTTTTTATGGTAGCACTTTGTTGTTTTACAAGAAGGTAAATTGTTCTATTTCTGCCACACTGAGTCAATGTAATGTCGTTCAAAGTCTGAGCACAGGAGTGGATCAGTTAAGCTTTGGGTTTGTGTGACAACCAGTGGCACAGGGAATACATCACTGGCAGAAGGAAGAATAGATTTTTGGAAGCAAACAAGTGAACATGAAAAGAGAATAGTTTCCACAACCTGAGAACCTGACAGAAGTAGAAGCCTTTTGCAGAAAGAAAATCGCACAAAAAAAAGAGTTAAAAGACTTAAACAAAGTCTTCTATCAGTCAAAGGAGGGTTTATAAAGCTGAACATTATCTTCATTTTTTACTAATCTGGAAACTGAAAGGAAATGGTAAAAACACACAAACCTTACTTAAAGTAGTGTGTTGTCTTTGCACTCTTTTACTCACTACGCTATTCACAGTGAAAATAACAAAAAAAGATCAGGGATCTGTGTGTGATAAAAATCACTTGAGCTGTTTTTCTCCTGCTGTTTCTTTAACGGGGACAACAGCAGCTGATTTACCTGTAAAAAGGCGGAATTTCAACTGTCACCATCACAAGAAACACAAAGAACTCCCTGGAGGTGCTAACTGATGCAGTCACACCTTGGAGTACATTTTACTTGTGTGTCTTGAGGAGACGCGTGCAGTTTTACTCTTCCACATCATTTGTTTTTAATTTAGGATTGAATCTGTGGAAGTTTTGCAAAATTCTTGCCCATATGACATGAGTGTCCTAAAGAGTAAAGGCATTTTTCCTGCTCTCACAGCTTAACAGCATCGATTTACCAGCAACACTCCAGCAAGATTTTAAGAAGACAAATGAAGCCAAATGCTGTCATTTAGCATTTTAGGTGATAATTCCTTCAGTTTGCATTAAGGAAACTGCCACATTAAGACTTTAATTAAGAAACAGCTGTTAACAGGAATGGTGGCTTCACATAAGAACGATAAACCACCAGTTCAGTCTGCTTAATCTTCCTCAACTTGTCTTGCAGTCAACCTGGGATTTGGATTTCGCCTTACAAGCAGAAAGTTTTTTAGATCTCAGCTCCATCGTTCCTGTTAAGTGCCACCTTCCAGGGCTACCTGAAAAAGCTTTCCTTTATTTATCCTCAAACAGGCTTTACAAATATCGCTAGCCAACTGGTAAATACCTTTAAGCATCCTCACACAGCAAAGCAAACATTTATGCTTCATTATGATGATCGAGGAAAGTGCTTCGGCTCCAAGTAGCAGCTACGTCATTTCTCAGTACCAGAAACTTCTGAAAACTGAAATCCACTCCTCCGTCTCAATAACGACACGCAGTAATTTCATAGATTCCTCGCACGAATGAGAGAAAAAGTTCAATGGATAAAAGAAAGAATGACAGCAAGAGGTGGGGATGGAAAAAATATTTACCTGTGCTTTGGTCAAAATCCACCTGGACCTTCTGTGAGGTGGAGTTGTTCCTCTGCTGAGCGACGAGGACAGGAGACACTCTGCCATGACTGCAGGAGGACAGCTGGGAGAAAACGGCTGCATGGAAGCACAAAGACACACCACGTTACTGTTCCGTGTTTTTAAAAAAAACAGAAAAAAAGGTCACCTCACCGTGCAAATTCATCCAAAATCAAAACTAAAATTAACTTATTCTTGCAACGTGGAAGATGTGTAGACTCTTCTGGATAATTCTAACATATTTACATCCTGATGTCGACGCACCATCATCTTAAATCTGATCAGTTCAGGGTGAACAACTGGCAGATATTGTGACCTGATTTGTGATCACTTAAATAAATAAAAATAAAGATTAAAGCTGCAAGCAGCGTTGAACCTCAGCGAATCCAAGCATGTCCACCAGGTGGCGCTGCGACAAAGTGTGTATTCCGGTGTGTGATCACATTTTTTAAAATTCGGGATGTAGAAATAAACTTGACTTGATTGTTTGTTATTTGTTACGGAACAATAACAAAAACAAAACGTGAAAAAATAAAGACATTTCAATGGATGTTTTCTGTTAGAACTTTTCACACCAGGATTTTCATTATTACTGCAAAAGGGCATCATTTCCAAACACTGATTATCCTTCATTACTATAAAATCATATCAGACAATAAGAATTTTATTTTTTCTTTAACTGCATATCAGTTTTAAATGTCATTTGATTAAAAATAACTGGGATGAAGCCTGCAAAAAAACAAAAAATCTGCCATTCAGCTCATCAGAACTGTCTCCAGTAGCAGGTAACCGGTGAATTAACTTGTAGGTAGTTTAATGGTCGCAGTACTGTGATTACTACTGGTTAAAGTACTTCAGATATCACTGATCCCTACACTGGAGGCAGATTAATAAACATATGTTGTTTAATTCATATCATCTCTTATCTGAAGTAGTAAAGAGGTCATATAAGTTGTGCAAAGAAGCGTTATGAATCACTCCTGGATGTGATTATCGTGTGAAAACAAAAAGAAACCTGCAGCAAAACATCTTTAAAGTGGTGACATATTAATTTATGGTGGATTTCTAGCCTCTAAAGGAAAACAAACTGAAGGTAATAACTGCATATTTCTGGTTAGCATGGGACACACACATTCTATACAGGTCAATTTAAAAAAAAAACTGTCTAAACAGCTTAAACATTACATGAAACACTGTGATATTCTAACATTATTGATTAAAAGGTTTATGTGTTTTAAAGCCAGAAGCAGCAGCAGCGTCCTGCGACCTTTGCTCGTTTCTGAGCTGCAAAGCTAACAAAGGCGCTAAACTGTAAAGAAGTGAAAATAATGAACAAAACCCAACGCATACAGTCAAACTGAGTCTCCAAGATGTACCAGAATGTGCACAACTATACCTGTTAAGCCTCTTTTTCCCCTCAAACAAGCCCTCAAAGCCATTTTATGTCTTTTGGAGGACGAGGTAAAGCTGCTGCTTCTTCTTCCTCTCTGGTATCGAATCTGCTGCTTCTTCTTCTACGCTTTTATGGAGAACAAGCGAAGTCCGCCTACAGCTACTGAAGTAGAAGTAGAAGGCTGAAGTCAGGGTGGATATCAGGAATAAAAAGCAATAAAACTTTCAAATTGGTCAGAAAATATGTAAAACACTTCTAGCATTCAATGTACTTACTTTCATTTCTATTTTATTTAGTTAAATGTTTAATAGAACGCTGAACTCTGGGTGGATTTCAGAAATAAAAAGAAAAAACTTTCAAATTGGTTAGAAAGTACACAGAACATTTCTATCATTTAGTGTACCTACATTGTATTTATTTAAGTATTTAGTAGAATGCTGAATTTTATTTGGATATCAGGAATAAAAAGCAATAAAAGTTTAAAATTGGACAGACGATACATAAAACACTGATCTCATTTAGCATACCTTTGTGTATTTATATTTTGTTTATTTGTATATTTAGTAGAACGCTGAATTCAGAGTGGACATCAGGAATAAAAAGGCAACAGAACTTTCAAATTTGTCAGAAAATACATAAAACAGCTTATTTAGAGTACCTTCATGTGTTTATTATTTGTACCTGACTTGTTAAACTGTTTCTGTAATGGAGTAGATAAAATTGACATTAAGTTATCTATTCAGCTTTACGGCACAGTAATATTCAAAAAAATAGGACTTTATCTCCATAAAAAGACCCAAACAGCTGTCACAAACCCCCTCCTCTGTCTGGAGATAAATGTTTCAATTTAATAGATATCTTCCTTCACTCCTCTCTCAAACCATTTGTCCTCTGTGTCTAAAATTTGGACATTGCTGTCCTCAAAAAACTGTCCTTTGATCTTTCCATTAGTCAGATAGAATTGAAGAAGCCTCTTGGATGAGAGGTGAAGCATCTTCTACTTCTACTAGAGCTCCTACAGAACATTCATGTCATGTGCAACAAGAATTTCGCAGTCAAACACACTTCTGCCACCTGAAATCCACTCCTTCCTCTCAGTAATAGCACACTGCAATTCCATAGTTCCTCATGTAAATGAGAGAACAAGTTCAATGGAAAACAAAGAATGAGAGCAAGAGGTGGAGGGTAGACGCTGACCTGTAGAAGTAACATCAACTCTGAATTTTACTGTTAAGTATAGGTCATCGATGCACATGTACTTGCATGTGTTTATTCATATTTCTAAGGTGCTGTCTGGATTTGCATGAGTGATATCTTGTGAATGTGTTCATGTGCTTTCCTGTTGTTTCGCCTCTTTTCCACCCTCACCATCTCCTTCAGCGTTATCGAGCGTCATAGGAAATCCATCAGCGTCCATCACCTGTTCGCTCTGTAACCTGGGGACACACCGCTCCCCTCCGTTTGCCGTCAAACGCCACCCTGCGTCATCGTGGATCTCACGGACTTGGGAAACGTGGGCAGTCTGTGAGGAAAAGAACTGTGGCCTGCTTTAACCAAGAGTGCTACTGGGAGGAGGGTAGGTTTGAATTGACTGCATTAGGTCAAATCAGTGTTAACAATAGCAGCGATGCATCATGCTTGCGAATTTCTCTGTGAAAAATACACTTAAAATTAAACACAGATGGCAACACTGACATCTTGTTTGACGACCTGCAATTGAGCTGCTGGATGCCACCAAATTATACGCTGTTCCTTTAAAGTAGTTTGGCATTTAGGGGTATGTTTATTTTCTTGTACAGGGTTAGATGGCATATTAATCACCTTATGTTGGAAGGAAAGTCATGATGGGAAAATTCCAACATTTACAACTTGCGAGCATTATCAGGCAAATCAATCTTCATACATTTCTGCTCTTAAACCTTCATAACCATAATATCAACAACCACTAAATAAGATATAACAAAAACAGAAAGACACATGTTTACTGCATGACTTTAAAGATCGTCATATTACAAAATAAGCCAGCAGTTTGTTCATGACCACTATACAGAAGTCTATTTTAAACAGTGATTGGAACAATATTTACTCAAGTAAAATTCTTCCATGAAAAATCCCACTTAACTAAAACTCCATAAATCTTAGCAGCAAAATGTCGTTAAACTAACACGTGGATGTAACCTTTAGAACCTGACATTGTTAGGAACTAATGATTAGGTGGAATGAACCCTAAAAATTACAAGTTTTTTAGACAGATGTTAGCATTTTCAGTGTAAAAAAACCTTTCTGCACAGAGATGCTTGTACAAAAAATTGCATTTTTAGGTGGAATAAACCTTTTCAGCCATCACTTGTGTGTTAGAAAGTACTGTTTGACTGGAATAAGCCTTTCAAACTATCAGTGCTTGCACAGAAAGGAATTTTTCACAAGCTGCATCACCTGCAATGATCTAATGTTGTACACATGCAGAAATATGATTAATATGATTTCTAAGGCTGAGGCGAGATCATTCATAATTATTCACTGCAGTACTACTAGCTCTTTAGATAGATAGATAGATTAAGCCTTTATTAATCCCACAGCGGGGAAATTTACATTGTACAGCAGCAAATAGAACACTTATTTTCAGCAGATTTTTATGTAATTGCACAGCATCAGTATTTACATTTTTTATTGCACAGTTTGTAAATGGGTGAACAGAAACTACTGGGAGCAGGCTTGAATGTAAATTCCCGTCTCTTACTGTCTTTACTACTAATCTGCACCACTGTTCACATTTGGCCTAGTTTTAAGCCATGTTTTATGGATTAATATTTTCATTTAATTAATTTTATCTCTCCGTGTTACTGTCATGTAAAGGTTAAAGGTGTGTTTGCTTAATTTAGCTGTTAGTCATGCCTCTTACTGTTGATTGGACAGCACTGCGGAAGTTTCTTAGTAACAAATTTACACATTACTAAAGCGTTTACTAGCCTCAACCGTTTTTATGTTTTAATGATCCAGCCCCTCTTCTAATATCCGCCCAACACAGGACAGTATTTAGGATCTATTTTATTGTGGCATGTGTATTTTCCCCCTTTATCATACAGTTACAGTAGACGTGGACAGGACAGCTGATGAGAGAGGGCAGGGCAACGATGTGCAGTAAAGGTCTCATTGGCCAAGAAAGGAACCAGGGGTTAAATGAAGATAAAGCAGTTAAAACATCTCCATCTCAAAGTTTTACTGAAGTACACCGTCTTTATCCTTCTTCCACTGCCTTCTATTGCTCTACTGTTTATGAACAAGTGAACGAATCCGCATGAAAGTGATAAAATAGTTTCATATGAATGTAAATTAGCCAACAAAAGTAGTTTGTATGTAGGTTAACATAAAGTGTCACAATGTAAGACAGATGTGTGTGGAGGGCAGTTCAGACAGTAGATGTGAGAGACAGAGGGAGCTATAAGAGGAGAGAGCGAGCGAGGAGAGGGATCATAGGTGTGGAAGTCATCGCCAAAGCACCAGAGTGTTCCTGCAGCAGAGATACACCAGGCGCTGAGGCTCCTCTCAGTCTGTGAGTATATTCATTTTGATTTAAATCAGGTGCTTTTTGTTGGTTTGAATGTGATGTTAGTGACAGTAATGTGCTATTTTTTTTTTAACAATTTTTAACGATTTCAGGGGTAAAAGATAATAACAGAAGTTGTCGGGAAGGTTCAGTTAAAGCTTTTATGAATTGACTGTAACTGTTTTTATCTATTCATGTGGGCCTCCATATGCAGGCAGCAGTTTTCTTTGTGTTACTAAGAGTTGATCCTTTCCACATTTAGAACTAATTGAAGAATGAAGGGTAGATGCAGATGTTAGCTCTGAATTTTACTGTGAAATCCTACATATTCACATGTTCTTGCACTCTTTCATTCTGTCTACACTCGCACGAGTTATCGTATCTTCTTCATGTGTTTTTCTCTTTTGTTTGCCTCTTCTCCGCCCTGACCATCTCCTCCAGCGTTATCGAGCGTCATAGGAAATCCATCACCTGTTCGCCCTGTAACCTGGGGGACGCACTGCTCTCCTCAGTTTGTCGTCCAACCCCACCCTGCGTCACCATGGATCTCATGGACTTGGGCGACGTGGGCAGCGGCTGTGAGGTAAAGAACTGTGGCCTGGCGTCGGGCTTCCCAGAAGACTGCTCCAACCAAGAGTGCTACTGGGAGGAACCCACGTTCGAATTGATCGAATTAGGTGGGTACAAACAAAGGGAGTGACAGTAGAAGTGATTCATGATGCTTTCAAAAGCATGAATATACACAAAAAATGCACCCAGACAGAAGTACTGACCTCTGTCGTGTTTGATGAACTGAACTGAATCTTTGTCCTCGTTCTTCTGGTATTAGAGGTCCAATGTGTTGGGTTTATAGGGATTTTTTTTTTTTTTACCAGAAATGTAATGTCACATTCATTATTGTGCTCTATGAGTGTCTTATCATCTGCAAATAAGAATGGTGTTTGCATTAGCTTGGAATGAACCCTAGTTCCTTTCCAGATTATTCAGCAAACTGCAGTCTCACTAACTTACACACTGCTCCTTTTGTCTAGTTTGGAAATTGGTAATATTCATATTCTCTTTTCGAGGCTTAGATGGCAATATTGACACCAAATGCATATCAGTAATACTGCGTTCAGTTTATGTGGGAGGGAACGTAATGATTCGCTGCTGCAACGGCCATCATATTACACAACAAGCCAGTAGTTTGCTGAGAACACTATTAATGGCCACTATATTGAATAGTGGAGGAGGAGTCATTTAGATTCTTTGCTTGTTAAAGTCCTGCATAAAAAGTCCCACTTAAATATGAGTCCAAGCATCAAAACGTGACTAAATATTGAAGTAAAAGTCCTGGTTTGGTCCCTCTGATGGATATATTAGCATATGTGACATGATTATATTATTGATAGTGATGTAGAATTTATAAACGTATAAACGTAGAATTTATAGTCAGATATGTTGTGGTGGATTGGACAGAAGTTGTTAGTAGTTAGCTGGCAATGTTTGCTGTTGCTGGCAATTCAAAATATATAATCTCTAAGTCAGATATATTGACTTTTCCTGCCATAATTACAACTTGGATGTTGGTGTAAATGATTCTTACAAGGTGTAAGCTGATGGTTACACTTCACTCTGACTTTAATATTATATGGCGATACTGCACAAAATAGCAGCAGCTCTACCTGCTCATTAGCAGGTAGTCAAGTCAAGTCATTGTTATTTTTATTGCACATTTAAAGTGGTGGTGCCAAAGCTGTCAAAGAAAAATACGGCTGGCATAAGGAATGAAATGAGGAAGCTAAACCTCCACAGTGTTATTTATGATGTGAATTTACTAAAGTAATTTAAATATGAAGAATGTAAGCCGTCCATAAACACCCCACATAGAACACAGTTTTCTCTGACTGTAATGGATATTAAAGGGGAACTTCGGTTTTTTTCAACCTGGGGTCTGTTTCCATATGTAATTTCATACAAGTGAGTGATGGAGAAATGAATTTTCGACATAGCTCCAGTATTTAGCCAGGCAGGCAGCTTAGCAGCTCAGCTAGCAGCTCAGCTAGGTAATGATCGCCAGGTAATGTGGAGGTTTTTGTTCACTTCTCATCTCTAGTATGTTGTGGGACACTCGTTGAGACTATCTGAGCCGGTCAGTGTGGGGCAAAAGCACGTTAGGGCGGACTTTGATGCGGGGGGGGCAAGTTGCCGGATACTTTTCGCTAGCTGAGCTGCTAGCTTAGCTGCTAAGCTGCCTGCCTGGCTAAATACTAGAGCTATGACGAAAATTCATTTCTGCATCACTCACTTGTATGAAATTACATATGGAAACAGACCCCAGGTTGAAAAAAACCGAAGTTCCCCTTTAATGCTAAGACCCTCTAGTGTTGCAGTGTTTTAAGCCTAATAACACACTCTACATGCTTATGTGCTTTTTCCTAGTGTGCGTGACTGTGATTTACATTCCACTGATGCTCTTCGGCCTCCTGGGAAACATCCTAACAATTCTGGTGGTTTGGCTTCGTCCATACATGAGAAGCTCCACCTACCTGTACCTGAGCAGCATGGCTGTGAGTGACCTGCTCATTCTCCTCCTGCTGCCTCTGGATCTCTATAAGGTGCGCACTAATACACAAAGTGAACCTGTTTAAATGCACATTGTGGTCACCAGATCATGATACTGATGATTGAGCTGCAATTTCTGCTCTGATTGCACCCTAAGCTCAGTCACTGCAACCATTATGCAACTGGTCAAAGGGGTTTTTACTAGTAGTGGTTTGAACAAGTTATCATTGCCTTTCCATCAGGGGAAAACCAACTACATTAAGCTTCGTTGCATTCAAGAGTTGTGTCATATCATTCTTCATTTTTATGGCGCTATCGTCAAGTGTGGATACACAATGTTTCTTTTCTCTTAAAATCTATAATTCTTCATTTCAAAGCAGATATTGTAACCTACCCAGTGTTTGAACCACGCCATGGCTTTTAGGGAAGCTCTCTTTTGTGTGTGTGTGTTTAGAAATGAAAGAAACACTGGATTTGACTTTGATTTTCCATGATTCAAGCCAGATCTGGTTTGACCACATGCTCACGTGAGTTAATTCGTGTCGTCCTGCGGATCAAAACTGATCCGTTTTAAAGTTTGAAAATGTGGGAAAAAACATATTTCCACAGTGAAACTTCTGATGTCCACATTTTCAACATTTTTGGGAAATCTTTGAACATTTTTTTGGTGGAAAAAAGAAATGTTTAAAATGTTTCTTAAGAACATTCACAAAAAATCAACCAAAATCCAGCGAAATTCGCTGGATTTTGGTTGATTTTTATGTGAATGTTCTTAAAGAAAATATTAGAACTTTTACTGATATATACGGAATCACTTTAGATATTTTTAGGATTTTTTTGGAAGATTTTTACTCATTTTTGGAAAACATTTACAAGAATTTTCTTGCCAAATCTGGGGGACTTTTTAAAATAAAACTTTGAGGGGAAACTTTTTAGGAATTATTGGAATTTTCTTCCTGAAGGTTTTGCAAATTTTCAGAAATTTTTTCCTGAATTTTTGGATTTTTTTCAGACAAGGAAACAATATTTTTTGGTGCCCATAAATGAGGAGGGTTAAATGAAGGTAGAAAATGTTATTAAACAGAATAATTTCATCTCTTTGTGTCTCTTCTAGCTTTGGAGGCCCAGACCTTGGCCCTTAGGAGATCTCGTCTGTAAGCTGACCATGTTCCTCTCAGAGTGCTGCACCTTCTGCACCATCCTTCACATCACCTTCTTCTCCCTGGAGAGGTACGTGGCAGTCTGCTGGCCAATCACAGCCAAAACGGTGGTGACACGGCGACGAACCAAGGCCGTCATTGGCTGCCTGTGGCTGGGTGCTGCTGTCAGCGCCGCCCCGGTGTTGATTATGGTCGGAGTGGAAGATGTCGGGGGAGAAGAGCTCTGGCTCAGTCAGTGGAGGGAGGACGGAGGGTGGACGGGCATGGATGGAGAACATGGAGGAATAACGTTAGGAGAAGGGGAAAGAAGTGAACACATGGCCTTGATGGACGGAGGAGTAGAGGGAGTAAAATGGGGAGAAAAAGAGACACAGAGATGGAGTGAAAGAGTTGGAGAGCTGGAACTGTTCAGAGACAGAGCAGGAGATGCAAAAGAAAGGAAACAAGGAGATGAAGGGGAAATGAAAGATGAAAAACAAGAAGGAGGTGAAGAAGAAGAAGAAGAAGGAAAGATGGAATTTAAGGGTGAGCTGCAGAATAAAAAGAAAGAAGACGAGGGAGGAGGAATGGAAGGAGGAGTGGATGGAGGCGGTGTGGCAGAGATCGACAGGAGGGAGTGTCGCTGCACGCACTACGCCGTCACCTCCGGCCTGGTGTCGGCCATGATAGTCCTGTCCAACCTGTACTTCCTGGTGCCGCTCTGCATCCTGGGATTGGTGTACAGCCTGATTGGCCGGACTCTGTGGCTCCGCCCGAAAAGCAGCCGGAGAGACCAGAGTCACCGAAACACCGTGAAAATGCTGGGTGAGGACAAACACACCCTGAGAAACAACAAGACATAGATGGATAGATAGATAGATGCTTTATTGATCCTGCGGGAAATTCAAGATAATATGAAGAGTTTATTTGCAAAAACAGATAACTCCGTTTTGATAAATTTTCAGAAAACTTTTTTTTATTGTTTACTTGAGATAATAACAAACTGAAGTTGAGTGGATTTGACTCAGAAGAAAAATACATGAAAAAATAGAGAAAAAATAAATTATTATTGTTATTATTATTATCTCAAGTGAACAAAAATAAATTTTCTGAAAATTTATAAAACGCATTTATCTGTTTTTGCAAATAAACTCTTTATATGCAATTATGATCAAATATTCCTACAACAGCATCTTGGAACAGTTTTAAACGTCTGGTTTTATGGCCTTTTTTTGACTCATCTACATCTAGTTAAATGCAGTTTATCTGTGACATTATATTCAAGAACATTTCTGTAGGTTTCTTGAAATCCATCCTTCTTTTCAACCTTTTCTGTCCTCCAGCAGCTTTTGTAAGCTATTTACAGAACACCCCTGCCATGGCATGTTAGATTTGACTGTCGGGTGTGACCTTATGTATTTATTTGGACGGGACAGTGTGTAATAATGAAGAGAATAGTAGAAGTTTTACTGATATATATGTAATCCCTTTAGATATTTTCAGGAATTTTTTTAAAAGATTTTTATTCATTTTTTGAAAATATTTACAAGAATTTTCTTGTCAAATTTGTTTTTTTTGTTTTTTAAAGATTTTTTTAAGGGAAACTTTTAAGGAATTATTGGAATTTTCTTCCTGAAGGTTTTGCAAATTTTCAGAAATTTGGGGACGTTTTTTTTGCTGAATTTTGGGATTTTTTTCCAGACAAGGAAACAATAATTTTTGGTGCCTGTAAATGAGGACAACAGGAGGGTTAAATTACAGCGGTATCATGTGTGTTCTTTCACTGTCTTTAACTATTATTGGTTCTCATGTTCTCCTTCTGTGTTTATTTTTCCCCTCCACTCTCTTGCTGTTTCTTCACCTCTTCCAGGTGTGATTGTCTTGGCGTTTGTCGTGTGCTGGCTGCCCTTCCACGTTGGTCGGACCATATTTTCTTTTTCGCTGGACACCGGTACCGACATGTCACACAGCGCGGAGTACCACGTAAACAGCGACACAAGCCCTCATACACCAGACACCACCACATATAACACACAAAATAGCACACCTACAACTGTAAACTCACAATACAACCACATAGACCGATACGGTGCAGCACACGCCAGCCTGTACCACTATTACACACACAACAGCACGTACTCACACCATGATGCACACTTGGACTTTATGTACTATCTGTCTCAGTATTTCAACCTCGTGTCCTCCGTCCTCTTCTACCTCAGTGCCGCCGTCAATCCTTTACTGTACAACCTGATGTCTGCCAGATACAGGCACGCCGTGCACAGCCTCATCCGTGCACGCTCTCACACGCAGGCTCACCACCTGCGCAGCACACTCACAGCGCGACACTCCACAACCACTCTGTGAGGACACGCTGCGAGCAGACAGGGAGACGATCAAGCCTCAGTTTGTTCATGATCACAGTGTGGTGCTGTAAAGTCTGTTAACGTGTAAATCTCACCATGCTGACACGTATGATTAAAGGGCATTAAAAGGGCATATCTGTATTTGTCGGTTAATTGGTCTTTTGATGCAAACAGTCAAAGAACACATTACTTTTAGTCATGATTACAGTTAATTCATGGATTAGAAGGTGTGTGAATAGACTTGACAAAAATACCAAAAAGGCCCACAAAACTGTCTGAAAATGACCAAAAAAAGAAACAAAATGAGCACAGACACACAAAACAATCACAAAAAGACACAACATGACCACAAAATGACAAAAAATGACACAAAATGATCACAGAAAAACACAAAATGACTCAGTGAGACAGATAATTGTCTCACAAAGACACAAACTGACAAGAGAGACACACAAAATACTTACAAAAAATTGCAAAATGACCACAAAAACACCTAAGATTATCAGACAGACTGAAAACGACCACAAAAATGCACAAAAAGACCACAAAAATACCAAAAAAGCCCACAAAACTGTCTGAAAATGACCAAAAAAAGAAACAAAATGAGCACAGACACACAAAACAATCACAAAAAGACACAACATGACCACAAAATGACAAAAAAAAGACACAAAATGACCACAAAAAACACAAAAGGACTCAGTGAGACAGATAATTGTCTCACAAAGACACAAACTGACAAGAGAGACACACAAAATACTTACAAAAAATTGCAAAATGACCACAAAAACACCTAAGATTATCAGACAGACTGAAAACGACCACAAAAATGCACAAAAAGACCACAAAAATACCAAAAAAGCCCACAAAACAGTCTGAAAATGACCAAAAAAAGAAACAAAATGAGCACAGACACACAAAACAATCACAAAAAGACACAACATGACCACAAAATGACAAAAAATGACACAAAATGATCACAGAAAAACACAAAATGACTCAGTGAGACAGATAATTGTCTCACAAAGACACAAACTGACAAGAGAGACACACAAAATACTTACAAAAAATTGCAAAATGACCACAAAAACACCTAAGATTATCAGACAGACTGAAAACGACCACAAAAATGCACAAAAAGACCACAAAAATACCAAAAAAGCCCACAAAACAGTCTGAAAATGACCAAAAAAGAAACAAAATGAGCACAGACACACAAAACAATCACAAAAAGACACAACATGACCACAAAATGACAAAGAAAGACACAAAATGACCACAAAAAACACAAAAGGACTCAGTGAGACAGATAATTGTCACATACAGACACAAACTGACAAGAGAGACACACAAAATACTTACAAAAAATTGCAAAATGACCACAAAAACACCTAAAATTATAACAAACAGACTGAAAACGACCCCAAAAATGCACAAAAAGACCACAAAAATACCAAAAAGGCCCACAAAACAGTCTGAAAATGACCAAAAAAAGAAACAAAATGAGCACAGACACACAAAAAAATCACAAAAAGACACAACATGACCACAAAATGACAAAGAAAGACACAAAATGACCACAAAAAACACAAAAGGACTCAGTGAGACAGATAATTGTCACATACAGACACAAACTGACAAGAGAGACACACAAAATACTTACAAAAAATTGCAAAATGACCACAAAAACACCTAAAATTATAACAAACAGACTGAAAACGACCACAAAAATGCACAAAAAGACCACAAAAATACCAAAAAGACCACAAAAAAACCAAAAAAGCCCACAAAACTGTCTGAAAATGACCAAAAAAAGAATCTAAATGAGCACAGTCACACAAAACAATCACAAAAAGACACAACATGACCACAAAATGACAAAAAAAGACACAAAATGACCACGAAAAACACAAAATGACTCAGTGAGACAGATAATTGTCTAATAAAGACACAAACTGACAAGAGAGACACACAAAATACTTACAAAAAATTGCAAAATGACCACAAAAACACCTAAAATTATCACAAACAGACTAAAAACGACCACAAAAATGCACAAAAAGACCAAGAAACAGACTGAAAATGACCAAAAAAGAAACAAAATGACCACAGAGACACAAAATGAGCAGGTCGTGATCTGGAATAAACACATTTTCTTTTTCTTTTCCAGAAAGGTTCTTCTCAATATTATACATGCAGTTGAGTAAAATTGAAATTTTCATTTTCTTCGTGTGCAACAAAGACACACAAAACAACCACAAAAGACACAAAATGACCCAAAAAAAATGACACAAAATGACCACAGAAAAACACAAAATGACTCAGTGAGGCAGGGAATTATCACATAAAGACACAAACTGACAAGAGAGACACACAAAATGACTAGAAAAAAATCGCAAAATGACCACAAAAACACCTAAAATGATCACAAACAGACTGAAAACAGCCACAAAAATGCACAAAATGACACTTCTATGAGAGGTGTTTTTGTAATGTGGAACTTAATTGAAAGTGATTTCTTGGACACAGATACAATTTGATATTTTCCATTAAAAAAATTGATATATTGCCAAAAAAGAAAAGTCTGTCATGATTATCTCAACTTATTAAAAGAACACAATCCAAACTATTTCTGACTCAGATCATTTTATTATTGTTTAGCTAATTAGAAGGTGGTTGTTATTAAATTCAGATGGTTATTTATTTGACATTTCAGTGATATTCAATCATTTTTATTAATAAGTGATTGTTTCCATATTAAATAATTATGGAATTTGTAAAGATGTGATCATGATGAACATCAAAAAAACTTTTTTTTTAACTTTTAATTAAAAAATGTTTGCAAGATATACCGCATGGACTTCAAAAGTCCCTCAGTCATATATACATTTAATGTGGATGTAAAAGTTGAAGTTTCCTCCTCAGACACAAACAGAACAGGGCTCTAATGTCGATTTATGTACTTTCATATAAGCTGAGGTGTCCTGATGTAATATATATATATCACATTAGGTGTACTGACGTGTCAGACGCTGATATAAACGCCTTGATTTGATTCACAGTTGAGGTTTTATCTCCTCCGTGAGGGAGGTTATGCTTTCTCCCTGTCAGCAGGAAACACGTCAGAATGGATTTGTTGAAGTTCGCTGTACAGGCTGGCCTCAGGCTGAGGACAATTGATTAGATTGTATCAGAAATCCAGGCCTTTCTTTATGACATGAGCTCCTGTTTTAGAGCTATGTATGTGTGAAAAAGGCTTGACTCTAAATTCTACGCATATTTTAGATCTCTGAAGTTATTTTAATCTGCTAATTTCCTCTCATCTCATCATCAGCTCACAGTTCATCTATGACTGTTATTATCAGTGTAATCATTTGGAGGTGTTTTTATATATATCTGTTTACTGTTTTGCTTGTATTTGAAACAGAAAATATAGATCTGTTTCTGCTCATTTTGGTTCATGACTGTTTGTTTAGTGCAATCTGTGTTCGCTGTGCAGTTCTATAAAATATTTGCCACCTTACCAAACACTTTGCTCGTGTCTTCTGTTAAAAGCTGCTCTCAGACACAGTGCTGTGAATGTTTGTTTAAAGGATCATGGCATTGCAGTATTTCTCATTTCATGCTTACAGACCGACCTTCCAGGCAAATTCTAGACATTATCAGTTTGATGCTCTATAGCAGAGCTGTCCAACATGAGGCTCGTGGGCCAAAATCGGTCCTCCAGAGGGTCCAATCCGGTCCTCAAAGCGTAAAAAATACAGAGAAGACATTAACTGCAGATTGTAAATTAGTAAAACTATAAATTTAAAATAATTTCAAGACCATGACAAGTTGTTTTGATGTTAAAGTAAAATAGATTGTTCATTGTTCTTGTCATTTTGTGTCTCGTTTTTGTAATATTTTGTCTTGTTTTTGTTGGTTTTTGTCATTTTTTTGTTTGACTTTTGTCTCATGCTTTCATCATTTTGTTACTCTTTTTTGTCTCATTTATATTTTTTGTCTTATTTTTGTCATTTTGTGTTTTGCTTTATTTGTTGTTTTGTGTGTTTTTTGTCTCTTTTGTGTTGTTTGTCTTATTTTTTGTCATTTGTATCTTGTTTTTGTCATTTTGTGTCTCATTTTTGTAATATTTTGTCTTGTTTTTGTAATTTTTTTTGTCTGACTTTTGTGTTTTGTCTCATGCTTTTATCATTTTGTTTCTGTTTTTTGTCTCATTTATATTTTTTGTCTTATTTTTGTCATTTTGTGTTTTGCTTTATTTGTTGTTTTGTGTTTTTTTGTCTCTTTTGTGTTGTTTGTCTTATTTTTTTGTCATTTTGTATCTTGTTTTTGTCATTTTGTGTCTCATTTTTGTAATATTTGTCTTGCTTTTATTGTTTTGTAATTTTTTTGTCTGACTTTTGTGGTTTGTCTCATGTTTTTATCATTTTGTTTCTCTTTTTTGTCTCATTTATATTTTTTGTCTTATTTTTGTCATTTTGTGTTTTGCTTTATTTGTTGTTTTGTGTGTTTTTTTGTCTCGTTTGTGTTGTTTGTCTTGTTCTTTGTCATTTTGTATCTTGTTTTTGTCATTTTGTGCCTCATTTTTGTAATATTTTGTAATTTTTTTCTGACTTCTGATCATAAAGTATACTATGCAAAAAAGAAAATTCCTTAAATGTGAACATTTTTGAACTAAAACAAAGGAAAAATATGGAGTTGTGGTTATTTATAGAATATTCTGTGATTTTACTGGTCACTTGAAATCTAATTGGGCTAAATGTGGAACCTGAACTAAAATGAGTTCGACACCCCTGGTCTATAGGATGAAAAAAAAAACAACAGGACACACACATTCTGTTGCTATTTCTGCTTCCTGTCTTTGTATTAAGCCAAGCTAACAGGGTTGTGTCAGCTTAGTACATTTCCCAAAATGTCAAGCTGTTGTTCCAAACTATGACACAGAATTCCATTTGAAAACCACACAACTCAAAACAAAAATGGGCTGTTTGTTGCATGAATGCGGTCCTCTGCAGATCAAACTAAATCATATTTAAAACTATTACCTAAGCACCTTTTATGGAGGCCATGACTGCTTTTGTGTCACTTCACAATGTACTTCACCTTTCTTCTGATTCATTTCAACAGTCCAGTCCAGTTATGGGAAACCCTCTGAAGATATCACAGAAAGCAGAGATGATGGGAAACTTAACGTGGTCATTTATTGCTCATTATTCACTTCAGAAGGCTGATCTGCGACAGAATCCAGCTGCAGGCTGTGAGCTCAGCTGCAGCCAGTGAAGCAGTGGAAGGTTATTGAGTCATCCAGTTACAAAAAAAAACCTCTTTGCAGATATAGAAGTCCTGACTGAAGCCAAACCATGAGGGGAAAAATTAAAAAGGTGGTATTCACCATTAAAACAAATAACTTCGTGCAAAAAAATTCTATGTAAAATGCATCTTAAAAGAGCATTCCTTATTTCGGTGACAGACGTATTGCACAAATATTGACCAAACTGTCAAAAATAACACTGTTTTACTAGGTTGTCCCTCACATTCTTCCCTTCTTAGGCATTTCTAAAACCTCCGTACCTGCTTTGAGTAAATCTGTGTTTCATCCGTGGTCCTGTCCATAACACTTGGTCATCTGATTAATTAGTTTTGAGGTGCAAATGCCACGTTTGTGCTCTAACATTTGCCCCTCTTGTCATCTTTTGGTTCTTCTCATATAAAAATAGGCTTCAGAAGATGCCGGGGAAGCCTTCAGTCTTTAACGTTTCTCTCTCTTTTTTTGTCAACACCCACAAACCAGCCATCTTTTTGACAAAAACCTTGTTAGAATTGTCTCTGCACGGACGCAGCAGTGGGCTGTTCTGGCTGTATAAGAAAGGCAATTAAAATGAAGACCTTACATGCAGTATAATAAGAGGTAACATATAATAGGTATATGTAGCTCAGCGTCTGGGACTATCTATAGCAAAATAATGAAAAGAAGGATTTTGAGGGAATTAATCAGAGAAGATACAAGGATTCTGCTGTTAAAACTCGTCCTGGCTAATCAATTACCGGTAATTGACATCTTAGTCAAAAACATGACAGACTACCTAGAGAGAAGGTTGGGCTGGTGGAGAGGTCTGGAGCAGAAAATGGTAATAATGTAGTTCTGATATGAATTAATAAAATTTTAATTACGTTTGTGGTGTCTGATAAAGGTTTTTAGTCAAATATTCTTCCTCCTCTGTGTGACTGGTTCTTACTAATGTTTACATGATGTTTCCTATGAAGGTTATATTTATAAGAACGGGTCTCAAACATTTTTTGATTCACCTTTGCATACATCCTGTACCACTACCAGAGCTATGACTGTCAGTTCTTTAGTGTCACTGTGGAGGATGTAACAGCTGCTGTCCACCACCAGATGGCGCAGTGCTACAAAGGTCTGATAGGGTTAGGGCAGATGGACTCCTCAAATTCCTGTGCTTTTATTTTTTTGAGGTCAGCTAGAAAGCAGAAGCAGTCATGAAAGTTAAAAAAAAAGACACTAAAATGTCATTTTGCAGTAGAGTAAAAGAAACAAGCTGCCATCCCAAGAGACTATAAACTGGTAAAAACACAAGTAAGAGAAGGATAAACAGGTGGGAGGATGTGTGGGAGAGTTTTACTGTCATCTTTTTTTCAGCTACTAGGCATTATTAAGTTTGTCAGTAGATCCCCTCCTACTGGATTTTTTCTAGTCGCACAAGATGTGTAAGTACAGTTCTTCTCTATGATGCTGCTATCATATTATGAATATTTTATGAATACATGTTGTATATTCCACGCTGTAAATGCACAATAATGTACCGTCAGCACTTTAAAGGTGGGTTAATGGTACAACACATTATTGCTTTACAGTGGTATTATTGATTTGTTTTTACTGAATCATGTCATTTTCATATGGGTGATTGTAATTTATATTGTTTCATTTCATTATTTAAAATAACATTTAAAAATATGTTACACTTTTTGCCTCTGAATCCACTGTTATTAAATGTCTGGTAATATATTGCCTTTCTGTTTTGCTGAACATTTGCTAGTTCCTTTCTACTAAATCATCCATTTTAAAGGAAATTCTCACCTCCTTGCATGCAAACGATGTCCCATTAATATAATTACCCTTCTCTATTTTGAGGGGACACTGTTGCTGCAGCTGGGGCTTAACACAGCTCAGTGAGACTGGGATTGGTTTTTGCAGAAATCACCTACAGCTGCAGCAAAATGAGGCACTGTTAGACTAGAGAATGATCTAAAAAATGGCACTAAAAAGAAGCATTATGTCCAGAAACAAAAGACTAAGCGCATAGGACATCCAACCAAAGCTTCTAAATCCACTACTCAAATGTTCGAACTGATTTTAAGCTGCAGAAATGCTGCTATTTTACATTAAAACAGGAAAGTGAAATGTCCTCATCTTCAGTTTACTGCTTTAGTTTCATTCCCTAAACATTTTAAAGCCCAATTAAGAGTGTGTTTTATTTGCAGAACATGTTAATTTCCTGTTTCACTCCACCTCCCTCTCCTCACTGTTGATACAGCTGCGTGTATTTCTACCTGATAAAGCCGATCCATCCACTTCCACGCGGCTTCTAATTTTCAAATAAACATCACTTCCGTCCTCCTCTAGAGCTTTTGTGAATATTGACCCGGCAAATACAATCAATCAGGTAATGTCAGAGTGATTTTCAGTGTCAATATCTGTAATTACAGCGACAGTGGGCAGAGCAGATGTTCTTCATATACGGCTATCAGTTTGAGCTGTATACACTGCAGGACATGCCCTCAGTGTGTGTTTGTACCTCATAGCAGCTGAAAGCACCAGTTTAATCATTTGCAGAAGCACACTTATTTGCTCCTTGTGAAGGTTAGCACCAATGTCTAGTTTGTGTTGCAGCTGGAGCCAGAGGATGATCGCTGGAGGAGGAGGAGGAGGTTAGCCTGGATCTGCCCAAACATCATAAAATCCTCCCTGTGGAGCCGCTGAAGCTCACCAATAAACTACCTCATTGCACCTTGTTTGTTTAAGTCATATAAAAATGACAATCCACTGGTTTATGGGGGAGGTTTTTATGCCAAAACACTTTGCTGGACTTTTGTCTGGACTTGCTGCTGTTTGTCTGCTCCCAGTGTTTATGAGTATCGATTAAAAACACAAAGTTACCGAAGATATTACATCACTTTTATGTCCTCTGATGTTCAGATGTTAACTTAGTGCCTTATAAGCAGCACGAGCCAACACAAATGAAATGAATTCAATCTTATGCTTTAGTAAACACGTTAAAAATATATAAATATTACTGGAAAAGTATAAAGGCCGCTTCATGACTTATGACTTAATTACTATTTCTGCAACTAGGTGGCTTTAAAGCTTTATAGAAAAACACAGAAACAGGATAAAGCTGCATTCTTAATCCTCCTGTTGTCCTCATTTACAGGCACCAAAAAATATTGTTTCCTTGTCTGAAAAAAGGTTAAAAATTCACCAAAAAAAATTCACCAAATTTTTGAAAATTTGCAAAACCTTCAGGAAGAAAATTCCGTAAAAAAATTCCCTTAAAAATTTTATTTAAAAAAAAATCGCCCCAAATTTGGCAAGAAAATTCTTGTAAATATTTTCAAAAAAATGAGTAAGACTCTTTAAAAAAATTCTAAAAATATCTAAAGTGATTACATATATATCAGTAATACAGTCACAAAAAAATCAACCAAAATCCAGCGAAATTCGCTGGATTTTGGTTGATTTTTATGTGAATGTTCTTAAGAAACATTTTTAACATTTCTTTTTTCCACCAAAAATGTTAAAAGATTTCCCAAAAACGTTGAAAATGTTGACATCAGAAGTTTCACTGTGAAAATATATATTTTTTCCCACATTTTCAAATTTTAAAACGGATCCATTTTGACCCGCAGGACGACATGAGGGTCAATCCAACTTAGGTTTTGTAGCTTTTGACACACACAAATCTCGAAGAAAACTTTGAAAAATTTGTTTAATTGTTCTACATTCTACCCTAACAGAAGCAGTGCAAATGAGCAGATGGTGCTTTTCTTTAAAGATGATTTGTTGAAGTCATGTCAGATTTTTCTGATTCTGATTTTGGCCCCTTCACAGTAAATTCCGGTGCTGCTTTGTTTTTATTTTATTGCCTGTCCTCCTCTGGGTTGAATTTTTCCTTTAATATCTGGTAGCAATGAGGCTGATTATCAGGCAGATCATACAAACTAAAGCTCCACGAGGTTGAAAAAGAAAAATGCATGTAATTTCTTGTTCTTTCTGGCGGAGAAAACTACACCAGCTCTGAGGGCAATTAGCAAAAACAAAAGCAACATTTTCTTTTTCATGGAAGCGATCCCAAGCCTTGATAAAAGAAGAAAATTAGCAACATATATCTGCTCTGACAAAAATTCAATGCACATCTTGATACTCTTTAGTGGACCAAAGCTGCATTTACCAAGCCAGTGTTTCAGAAGGATTAACATTGTTTAATATGGAACACATAGCTTTAAATTCTGCACATACAGTATTGAAAAATTACTTGCACATGCGTTCAGAAACACTCAATGCACACACCTACACTTTAAAACACACTGATGTAACTCTCTCTCTCTGAGCTCCCAGCGAGGTTCTGCAGCAAATGATTGAGCAATCTAATTATGCAGTGGAGGAAAACATGCAGTCAGGTTTACTACCAGTATTCATTACCTGCAGTGGTGCCGCTCAGGAGACGGATTCTCAGCAGAGACCTGTAACGTATGGAGCAAATTAATGCAATATGCAGTGGGCGCTTCTTTGCTGTTCTTGCTGATATACAACCTGAAAACCAGCATCTATGACTTAACAGTACAGTATAAGCTTCTAATATGTCTGTAGGTTCAGGGCTACATTTCTGAGCAGAGAGGATCGGATGGAAAAAAAAAATTAGCAGCAGCAGCAGTAGCCAAGATGTACACAAAAGGGTGAAATTTGAGGAATTCGTAACAATAAAATGTAGTTATGTAGAAATGTAGATTAAAAAATCCTCATAAACTGGCATATATTTAATCATCAGTGGACCAACTTTCAGTTTTAGTTGCTCCCTGATCCACTCATTCTCAATGTGAACCCATGAATCCTGGATTCATCATCTTTGAACATGAAGAAAACCTCCACTGATGGAAAGACCTGGTCCTTCAGTATCTTCAGGTATCAGCTGACCTCATCCTTTGGGAACATAACGTTGGTGAACCTGACCAACCCCAGATCATAACCCTAACCCCCACAGGCTGGTAGACACTAGCCATGATGAGAGCATCACTTCATCTTCCTCTCTTCTTACCCTGATGCCTCCATCACTCTGGAACAGGGTACATCTGGACTCATCAGACCACATGACCTTCTTTCATTACTCCAGAGTCCAATCTTTATGCTACATAGAAAAAAAAAAGCCTTTTTTTCCTGATCAGCCTCACATTAGTCCCAGTCCTTTGAGTTTCCTTCACAGCATGCTTGTGGAAATGCTCTTACTTTCACTACTAAATATAGCATTGAAGTTCTACTGTTTTTTCCTGTGATCATCTAAGAGTTCAGACCACATTTGTTCCTGAAGATGATGGTTCTCCACTTTCCTTCCAGTTTTTAGTAATGCGTTGGATTGTTCTAAACCTTATTTTAATAGTTTCATCTCCTGAGTTGTTTTCTTTGCTTGATGCAGGCCAATAATTTGACCCTTCTGAAACTTTTTCACATCCTTTCCATTAGCACAGGATATGTCTTCCAACATGGTTGTTTAAGAAATAAGAAGCTCTTCACTGCATCAGCTAGGATTAAAGAAGCTGTTTCATCACTGCAGTAATTATCCAATGGAAGGATCTTACTTTGCTTAGTTAAATCCAGGGGGCGACTTTTTTTTGGCCAGGCAGTGTAAATTTTGGCGTAAGACTATTATGTTGAAGGAAAACGAGCCAGATAGTCTACCTTAAGCCTTGCTGCTGCACACAGGCAGCTGCAGATGCTACATACAGGTAGTGGTTATAGTATTTTCTAGTCCACTTGGAGTCTGCTGGGAGGACTCCATTCCACACATGCACTGCCTATTTACTCCTCCATGTATTCTGTGTATGTACACTACTGTAGTAAAGTCTACACTGGCTTTAATTAGGCCATAGTAGTATGTTTAGTATACAAAGGTGCTCGGGTTCACTTCATGTAAATTTCATAATCAGCCCAAGTCCTTTGTGCCTAAATCTCTCCAGACATAAGAATGTAGGATAATAACAGCAACTACGCAACCGTAGTGTCCACAGGCGTCCACGTCCACAGGGGAATATAGTCAAGGCTCAGGCCAGTGTTACACTTTCCACATCCATGATTAAATAAGAATCCACCAATGACACATAAATTTCATCACCTCTGAAGTGTGTCAGAGTCTGAACATGTCCTCTGAGTACGACTTTACAAGGTCAGCAACGCAACCACTTGCCCATGTATGGAATGGAGTCTATCAACAGCAACAAGTACGTGCTCCTGGTGCCCACAACTGTCCGTGTGACCAAAAAGTGAGTATAATCTAGGCTTGGGGGGGTTTAAGTCTGACGCAGGATTTCCACCCCAGAGACTGAGGTTCGTGTCCTGTGTCTCAGACTTATTTTCACTCGTGTTCGATTAACTTTAGGGACCAAAACGATTTGGATTAGGTCAAGGATAACAGCATGGTTTAAGGAATTTTGAAGTCGTGCTTTTTGGCCGTTTAGGTTTTAATATATGGGATAGAGGAGAGAGAAAGACAGGAAAGTGGGAAGAAGAATGGGGGAAGGAATTGCAGCAAAGAGCCATGGGCTGGATTCAAAGCATGACCACTGCAACGGCGACTAAAGCCTCTGTTTGTGGGTCGCCTGTGCAACCTGTTGAAGTACCGGGGCACCCCATAGAAATGTTTTTAAATAGAAAAAATAGAAATAATTTGAAGCTTCTCTTTCATTTTCTGTGTTGCCAGATAATATTTGAATGGCTGGCTGAAAAGGAGCAACTGTAAAGTAATCAAATAAACAACAAACAAACAAATAAACAAATGTAATCTGGAAGAAACCACGTTTACCTCAAAGATCAAGAAATACAGTTTAGTTGTATGAGAAACATGGTGAGCAGGACTCTGTATTCTCCTCTAATGAGCTCATTTTGTATATTTTCCATCAGGTCACTTTGACACAGAGCAGTGCTAATATGTTACATGATTTGATGCAACCTCTGGGCACGGATCGCTTAAAAAAAGCCAAACATATCAGTCCACATCTTGCAGAGCAGCGCTGCAGGCTTTTATGTAATCAGCGGTATTTACTGAACACAAGAGACTTTTGTTCCTTTATTTTAGCCTAAAGATCCGTTCCCCCTTTCACTTTAAGTGGTTAAGCTTGTAGGAATAATGCAATTAAACCAAAGGTAAAGGCAGTAAGACACCACTGCACTGCTGCTTTAACAGCACTAAAGAACAACAGGAATGGAAAGTTCTTCTTAGATTCACTCAATACTCGGTTATTACCCTCAATGAAACCACGCCAACCTTTTCCATGAATGCATGCTCAAACCAAAGCCTTATTTACGATGCCTGACACGAGTATTTCAGCAGAAACCACCTTTTTTTTAAACCTTAATTTCACTGAGATGTGCCCGAGGAGCAGTTTGACCTGATTAATGGACGACTCCATTACCTGAGCTGCTTCATGTCTGACAATGAGCTGTACTAGGTGGGAACACTGTGTCTTTACTGTGGTCCCGCTTTGTGATCGAGCTCCATTAGATTTCCATTTTGACAGTAAAAATGTGCGGCTTTAACTGCTCTTGTATCCAAAAATAAAAGAAAGCGGACAGATGTTAGCGTGATATACAGAATTCTCAGAATTCTCACGGCACGAAGCTCCGAGATTACAGCCGTCGGTTCCATTGTACAAATTCCTCCCCTTTTTGTTCGAGTCTGTGCTGATGTCTTGCTTCGCTTCCTGCATCTTCCTCATTTGGGTTTGGATATTTGCAGTTTAGACTGACAGGCAATAAGAGAGAGAGACAGAATGCTGAATGAGGTCAGGCGTGAAGAAGAGAGAGGTGAGATGAGCCTGATGAGACAAATAAAAGCTGATTGGATGTGCAGTTGGTGTCACTGCCAATTCTGGACCTCTGCACACATTTCAATTCGGACCAGCTACAGCTCATTTGCAATGTGTCTTTCTTTTGTTATATGTTATTTCGGATACGGTGGAGCGTCTATAGTGTAATAGAGGACATGGTGAAAAAACACAGCTGGAGTCAGGAGCCAGCTGGAACTGAAAGCGTCACTAAACATGTGCTTTGTACAAAACGGAAATGGAATAAAAGCAAAAAGATATTGTTGAAAGATCTAACTAGACCTCACGAATCTGTGGTATAAGAATGCTACTCAATATCCAGAAAGTTTGGAATGTCTCGTCTTTTCTAAGCTTATCCAAAACCAAAACACATAAGTGTTGATCTTCAAGCCAGGATGTTTAAAGCAGCTTGGGTTGTCCTCGCACCTATCAAGTATTTCCAATGCGTCAGGTTGTATTGGGTTACATTGTACCAGTAGTAGGCAACACGACCTGACCTGACCTGACAAAAGACACACTTAATTATGGATAACTTTAAGCTTGAATACAATTTAAATAGCGTTGTTATATCAATATTCACCCCCCTGTACAGCTGTTACGAAAGAGAAGATTAGCTCTGGAGATCAAAAACATGTTTGCACCAGGCTGTATATTTGTTTGTTTCTGCTGTAAAGTTGGACATTTTAACATGGGAGTCTATGGGGATGGACTCATTTTTGCTGCCAGCCTCAAGTGGACATCTGAGGAACTGCAGTTTATGGCACTTCAAGGCTCGATTCTTTTTTCAGCCCCAAAGGTTTCTGCTTGGGTCTACTACTAAATACAAACAAAAGCATGCTCAGCTAACTAGATTTTCATTAATAAACTACTTTATTTGGAGGGTTTCATGAGGAATTTGGAAAAATTGACCTGCTCAGGACTTAAACATTCACCCAAAGGCAAGTATACGTCTGTGTAGGGCAATGTTAGCAGCTCTGATCTGCTCTTAATCTACTTTAAAGTCCAGTCAAATTTGCATTATATAGCATTAAACACATGATTATTTATCTTGAAGCCTGAAGGTAATGATGTAGTTTTTTTATCTCAGTACAATGAAGTATAGTCGATGGCCAACATGTGTAGTTTAAAAACTTTTATGCAGAGTTCTCATTTCTAAAACAAATCAGCTGTAAATCTGTCTTCTAGTTAATAAAATCTGTTATTTCAGATGCCAACATTTCTTCAGATGAAAAGCTGACTTTCATTTACCTCAAATTTCAAATTTAAAACCGATTATTTATGAAAACTTGGGGGAAATTTCAAGTGGAAAAGTTGCCAATGCGATCAATATGTAGCATGTTTCAGTTGTTATTTCGCATTCTTTTCTTCACTCTCCTGCTTCTTCCAAAGAAACAGAGTTTTCAGGACATGGGGGGCAAAGTAGCTGGCAATTAACCTTAAATGAATTAGAGGAAGCATGTTCACTCCAGGTGTGTTGTCTCTGCTTATCCCTGGAGAAAGAGGTGACAGCCAGAGTGATGTCTGCTATTTAGCTTAGCAAAAACTGCTCCCTTGGTCGTTAACAGGATTCAAGTTCAGCTTCATGTTTGCCCTCAGACTGAAATAAGCAAAAGCAATGTGAAACAAAAAGGGAAAATATGGTAAATGCCAACTTGTCTTGTGTTTCGAAACAAATTTCTTCCAAGAGTTATTCTTTTGAAGATGCAGAAGAGTCAAGGATTCTCGCATAACATCAATTAACAACCAACAAAAGCTGCAGAACGCTGATGTAAGTTAATTTCGCTTGAACTTGAATCACATTATCCTCATCTTTCACAACTCATTCTGCTGAGACAAGCACCAGAGCAGAGAGGCAGCGACTCACGGGAAAAGACTCGTACACTGAATAGTCGGACACTTTTCTGGTTAAATGATCTGCGCTTCATTCTAAGTGGCCTCCTGCTGACGAATATACAGAGCAGTGTGTCGCAGCTGAGTGCAGCGGTGCAGATATGAAACCCAGCGGTGATAATGGTCTAATCTGTCCTCTGAGATCTCTCAGCTTTTATTGTCAAGTAGCTGCTGAAAGCGACCGCAGTTCAAAATAGCAGCAGAAGGCAGCTTTCCTGGTAGATATTGACGAACACTAAGTGGCATCGATACGGCGCCCGAGAGAGAGACACTCAGATAAAGGCTTTTTATTAAGAATGCTCCCCGACATTAAACATGTCATTGATTCTCACTTTAAGGTCCGAACTTGAATCTGCTCCATGATCTGATGTTAATATTTAAAGCTGTAATCAAAAATCCACTCTATCAAACACCATCTGGGAGTTTGCAGGGCTGCTCTTTATCTTTTGCATTTTCACCACAGTCTACAGAATAAAATGAGTCAGCTTCAGAATGTGACAGCATTCTTTTTTCTGCTCAACAACTTCATGAATTTTTAAGGCCTCATTTCATCTGCTTGTCTTCCTCTACAGAAACGCTTAACAAGGCCTGGACGATGGATTTCTTCTGGAGCTCCGTGTCAAAGTGTGTGAACAGAAGTTAAATAAACTTGTTTGCAGCTGCAAGTTTTTTAAATATAAACTTTATTGCACTGGAAGCCGGACACAAAGGTTTCCGAACTTTCGAAACCCTCAGAGTACAAACCTTTTCAGCAGCAGTGAAACAATCTCCCTCTGGAGTGATTTAGATCCTGAGACTCAGGATTCCTCATTATAGGAACGTATACGCTGACAGTTTGTAGGAGCTTCGTTTATGCTTCTGTTTATTTCTCATAGATGGACGATGCACGCTCATTGCATTTTATTCTTGTGCATTCAGGTCGACTCTCGTGCATATTAGGCTGAGATTCTGCTGCGTTTTCATCCTGCAACCTGCACAGAGCAAACTTCACATCATGCCCAAAGATTATTAGATTCATGTCGTACAGCGTAGCATGCTGTGAACTTATAAGATTGTTAGAAATCTCACATCGAGTAGAGGCCTTTACCAGAAGAACATTGTGTTGTAAGAATTACAACGCTATGATTACTATGATTACTGTTATTCACTTCACCTGTGATTTTCCCGTAGTGGCTGATTGGTAGAAGTGGATTCCATCTCTCAGCACTAAAACGTCCTTTCCTTTAAGCTGAGTCTACTTTATCATCACCCTGGAAATAACATCTGCTAACTTTTTTAGGAGCATTCATCTCATTGTGTAATTCCTGCCTCAAACACGAACCCCAACGTCACACCGAGTGCAGCAGCTTCCAGTACAACACGTTCATGT
The DNA here is from genome assembly GCF_021347895.1 of Acanthochromis polyacanthus. Taxonomy (NCBI): domain Eukaryota; kingdom Metazoa; phylum Chordata; class Actinopteri; family Pomacentridae; genus Acanthochromis; species Acanthochromis polyacanthus. The sequence goes on along the minus strand of NC_067133.1, from coordinate 1,423,988 downwards.
CGCTCCGTCTTTGAGCCTCAATGTGTGCTGATTGAAAAGACGCTGATTGCACCTCGGCCTTTTTCAGAAGCCACAATCAAAACCGAGAAAACTTCAACCACTGTCATTACAATAAAGGAATTGAAAGATAAAAGCCTTACTAGCAGGTGAAATTGTTTGATTGTTTGAAGATGACTTGATGGTTCAGGGTCAGGCTCTTGACCCCGAACCGGAATTAAACGAACAGAGAACAAATCAGATGTTCTCCCATGAACATATCTTCACATTTGTTCCTGTTATTTTACGGATGTGGATTTTTGGTAGACCGCTGAAGCCAAAAGTCAGACAGAAATTGGCGAAACACCGATAAATACTTGAGAAACTTCCGATGTCTCTGGACTCTGATATTATCCGTCTGACATATACATGCGGAGCGTCTCGGGTGGTGTAATGAGGTATTAGCATCAAGATCTGCCGTGTGATCCACTTTGTGTGAATTAATCTCCATCCCTGCTGTGTTTGTCTGTATCTAATTTCCTTTATCTCTCTTCAGCAGTGACTCCCAGCGCACCAGGAGGAAGCGAGTCTTTTGGAAAAGCTCCAGAAGCTCCCCTGAGGTCATAAAGGTTAAGAGCTAGCGAGGCTGCTCCCTGGACAGCTCCTTGTGCAGACAGATAAGCTGAGCAGAGGGAAGGAGTGTGTTTGTGGTAGCAGCTCAATGGATCAGTGCTGAGAAAAAAATAGTTTCATGATCACAGATTAGGTGCAGATGAAGTAGTTTAACAGGTGATAACACCAGGAGGATGTGCTGAAGCTCCGGTTCTTCCTGTTTTATAGGCCAGTAGAAGTTTAAACCACATGCTGTGCAGCTCCTAATAAACCAACAGTCATCCAGCTCAAAAGAACAAAGACCTTCTCTGCTGATCAGAAAACACTGGAGTCCTGACGATCACCATCCAGAACATGAGATGAGACGGTCACATGTTGAATTTTCACTCTGTGTCCCCTAAAGAAATGTGGTTTTCCAGACCCGCAACTGGTTTCTGTCTCCACCAGTGATGTCCAGTGTTTGGAATATGCAGCCTGTTTCTGGCAGAGTTCCTTCACTGCAGATGAAGCTAAAAGGCTGGAAAGAAAAATCCTACTTGGCCAGAAGCACTCAGAGTCCCAGGAGGCTCTGTGCACTCTGTGATTGTTCACACCAGTGAATGAAAGCTGCATTAGTTCATCTTCAGTGACTGGTTATCTCCTCTGGGAGAACTTCACTGGACAGCTCAAACACTATAAGATATTTTTATGTGTCAGATTCAGGAGATCTGTAATCCCTGACAGCAGATTTTAGGATCCTGATTTGAAAATATGATGTCAGATTTTAATTTTGATTAATTTTTTAGTGTATTTTAAATTCTTGGTCTACTTATTACTTAATACTGGTGAAATTTCAATAAAGAAACTGAACTAAATTTGATTAGAAACTACTTAAAGTGTCCTGTGAACCCTGAGGTTTAGTCTGGAGCCCATGATGAGGTGCTTACCTTAAGATTGGATGATGTAATGATGGTTCTTTTGTCTGCGTGTGACAAGATGGATTCTTGTCGTTTGCAGTATAAATCCATCAAAGCCACCTGCAGAGTCACACACATCGTATGAAAAGATCACAGCAGGAAAATCTAATTACAGCAGGAGAAGGTAACACAAAGCATAAAGATGACACCAAACAGGACTGGGACCTGAAAATGAAAAGGACTGACACTGAAAATACACAGTAACAGTGTCGGTTATGTTTAAGATAAGATAAGATAAGATAAGATAAGATAAGATAAGATAAGATAAGATAAGATAAGATAAGATAAGATAAGATAAGATGAGATGGCCCAGAGTGGTTTCCTGCTTACATTCAAGCCGTAGCACAACTCACAAGTTGGCAGCTCTCACATAACGCCTAAAATTAAAGAATTATGTGAAGCCACAAAGGCAGCCATCATGAGTGAGAGACAGGTAGCGAAAAAAGACAGCCGTTCATTACACCAAGAATAAACAAACCCAACATGGTTCTACCAAACTGCTAGCTGGTCAGGAAACTTCTTTCTACCAACCAGACGACCGTCACTCATCTGTTCCTGAGTCAAGAATCATCGTCAGACCTCCAGGGATCTTAAAAATGAGTGAAGTCTGTGGAGAAATGGGATTTGTTCAGTAATGACAGTTGGCTTTTTATATATAAAAGCTAAAAAATAGAACCCATATACTTGTTTGTAATGTAACAAAACAGGTAAAATCTCCAAACTAAATAAATAATTTACCATTTTCCAGTTCTCGTGTCATCCTGCAGGTCAAACTGACACATTTAAAAGTTTAAAAATGTGGGGAAAAAAACATATTTCCACAGTGAAACTTCTGATGGCCACATTTTCAACATTCTTGGGAAGTCTTTGAACATTTTTTGGTGGAAAAAAGAAATGTTAAAAATGTTTCTTTAGAACATTCACATAAAAATCAACCAAAATCTAAAGAATTTTTTGTGAATGTTCTTAAAGAAAACATTAGAAGTTTTACTGATATATATGTAATCACTTTAGATATTTCTATGATTTTTTTGGAAGATTTTTACTCATTTTTTGAAAAGATCTATTTTGGAGGAATTTTTTAAAAAAAATAAAACTTTCAAGGAAATCTTTTCAGGAATTATTGGAATTTTCTTCCTGAAGATTTTGCAAATTTTCAGAAATTTGGGAATTATTTTGCTGAATTTTTGGATTTTTTTTCAGACCATGCTGTAAATGAGGACAACAGGAAGGTTAATAAACATCAACTGTCTGTCAAAAAACGGCAAATATCTGTGAAATAACGATTTATTACGAACTAATTTGACTTTATTGTTGTTAATGAACCACTTCCTGCTCCTCTCTGTAACCACATTTTGCCACCAGTTACAGAAGTTAATGGAGACTGATAGAGACAGATCCGTAGATGAGGTGAAGTTTCCTCACTGAGTCAGAGGAAGAAAAAGGAATCATTTCTCATTTTATCACTGGAGTCTGGAGGAGGAGCGAGCAGAGACTTTATAAGAGTGTGAGGACGGAGAGGTTCAGGGTTTCTTCAGGTCACTCGGCTCCTGCATGCGTCCAAATCAGGGAAGTTTTTTCACCATCTGCGGGACACTTTGATTTCTTTTTGGCACTTTTATTTTTTCCTTGTCGACTGATGGAGGCGGTGAAGTTGT